>NW_009909579.1:0-14508 GCF_000696875.1 Nestor notabilis
CAGTGGATGGGGGATCCCTTTTCCCCCCTTCCTTCCTCTTCCCTCCATGGAAAAACGAGCAAGCTGGACGGAAGCAAAGGGACCCCGGGAAGGCCCTGCTGCAGCCCAAGGGGCGCGGTGGTGATGGTGCCTCCCTTTGCGAGCCCCGCGCCCGGGCGCACCTGCCCCGGGTTTTGCGGTTTGTGCTCTAGCCTAAGCGGGCTGTGGTGGGGGACCCGTGCTTTTTTTTTTTCTGAACTTCCGCATCAGCCTATCTTCCCTGCGTTTCAGGGTATTGTATGTAAATAAGAACCCACAAGGCTTCCCTGGACAGGGCATGTCAGGAGCTGATAAAGATTGCTTAAAAAACATCCAGCCCAAGGAAACTGCTTCCTTTTTCTTCTGCCTTTCAGGCCATTTAATAAAGAGGCGTTCTGGAAAATCACTGCAATCTCAATGGTCACGTTACTTACAGTGCTCTATTGACTTGCAGTAACTCCCCTGTAAAGCAGATCTACAAATGATGGAGGGTTTTCTCTGTCAAAGCTGAGCTCCACTGGGAAAAAAAAAAAATTCCACTTATATCCCAAAATCTCAGAGTATGGCTGGAAAAGTGCATAGGCGTTTGAAGAAGTTCCACTCACTTTTAATAACAGCTCCATGTTAGCTACAGTACTGCTGCATGCTAATCTTAATGTCTCTGTTTGGAGACTACAGATAAGGCACAGTATACGAGTTTGGCATGGTAAGTGTTTGGGGTTTGTTTATATTTCCAAATGCATATCAAGGAATTGCATCAAGTACACCAAGAAGCTAAGCTCATACCTTCACTATTTTTTCCAGCTTTATATGTTTATTCAAAGAGAACTTCATACCCTCTAGTTTATAAAACATAAGGAGTATTGAAACAAACTTTAGCTTAGGCTTTTCAGCTGAACATTTTTGTAGGGCTATTTCTGCTCATGCTTTCCCACAAGGAATCAGTGAGATTCAGTAATTTTCCCATATAGATTCAGTTGCAGGAATTGGACCTCCAATTTCACCTAAAGTAAAACATAAAATTGTCCCAAGTCACAAACAAAATGCGCCATGTTGTCATCTTCTGTGGTTCTCTACTATGTCCATCTGTGTGGCATGTCCTTGTCTTTAATCTACAGTAATACCGTTGGTGGCCTTCAGAGCTTAGAAGCATTTTAGATTTGAAGCAGGGTACCTAGTCATAAAGTTTCCTGTTCAGTTTCCTTACCAAGATGGAGGGAAACAGCCCTGAGTATTGTCACTTGGCATCACGGCCACAAGGAGAGATGACCACATGATTGCCAAGGAGAGTCCCCTCAGGATTTATTCTGCTCTACAGTTGAACCTGATTTTGGAAATTCACATCTTTTTTTTTTTTTTTTTTTTTTTGATAGTCATTTGGAGGCTGTGCAGTGCTGTAGTGCTGATGTCTGGTTCCCCTCTCAAGACTAAGCTAATCTCTTGAGCTTAAGAATATTCTGGATCTCACTTTGGATTTGTCCAGATGTCTTGCACAATGCCTACAGATAAGAAGAAAGGGAGACACAAAATACATAAGCTGATTCCCCTGTAAGTTGATGTTGTCTATATGTAGCCACTTCTGAGGTACTACAGCAGTTCAGATGTTAAAAACAAAACTGGGGAGGACACAGCAACAGGTAAACATTTAACAGGTAACAATTACATTACCTGTTACCTGTAACAGATATGTCACCGTGAAGAGCGGCGTGCTCCTCTGCCACAGAAGTTTTAAACTCTTTACAAGGACTCACATTGCTTTGTGCATTAGGAAACGATACCAGACTTGTCCTGGGGGGGGATTCAGTGCAGCTCCATTAAAAAGAATGGCGCTCTGCTTACTAACAGACTTGAAGATCTGGGCATAAGCCAGCAGCTCGTTGATTACCCCTGTTAACACCTTTTCTTCTCAGAGAGGACTGAGCCAGTCAGTGCATTCCCACCCTCTTTCCCCCAGTTCCTCCCTTTCTCCGGGCTGGTATCTGGTTTACTAAAGTGTTGGCCTCTCAGACCTCTAACGTGCTAAAAGCTTTTTTTTTTTTTTTTTTTTTTTAATTGGGTTAATATTCCCCAAGGTTAACTCAGTTTGCTAACAAAGGTCAAAGGAATAGGAAAGATGGAGCAGTGGAGGCAGAGAGGTGGAGGTGGGGAGGGGGACACTACCTCCTCTTGGCAGCAGAAGCTGTCAAGGTCTGTTCAGCTTGTCTTTTCTAATCGAGGACTGAGCTCGAGGCTCTGTAAATCTCTCCAGAAATAGTTGTATGTATGTATTATTGTGTATTCATTATGCTTTCACAGAGCAGGATGCTCAGTATTCATTTTACTAATGGATTACAAGCAACCTTTACAGGAGACATCTGGGCAGGGTTTAGTTTTTCAGAGTGGCTGCGTGCTCTGGGAGTGGCAGGTGTGTCCTCTGATGAAGAGAGTCTTCCTCTTGCTAAGGAACCCAGAGTTCACTGCCCAGAATTCCAGGTGTCTGAGACCTTCAACATGATCCAGCCTAACACTCACTGCTCATCTCAACACTTACTCCAAACACCTCTCTTTCTCTTAAAACTACTAGTTAAACATTCGGTGAACCACTTCCTCCTCTGTATTTATGTGCAGGGGAGGTCAGAGGAAGGACGTTTGGATGTTTTCTTTTGTTTTTTTACAGGAATACAAGCAAAGATTTCTATAGATTAGTGCTAAGCATCTGCATTTCAGCATGTAAAATATACTGATTTTTTTAAGTATCTGGTATCACCTACCATCGTACATCCTACTACATGATACTTTCAGCTTCCTATGACACCTCCTTTATTCTTTAAGATAGCTTTGCCCAGCCATTAATCATAACTCACTTTGTTTCTGCAGCACTTTGTCATTGCAGTTCATTTCCTACTCTGTTAATACTGAACCATTTGCTCCATTGTCTTTCCTGCTTCTGAAGTTTTTCCTGTGTTCCTAGTGTCTAATCAAAACCCCAGGGCAGTCATTGGTCACTCCAAAGATAAGGTCACTCCAAAGCCAAACTGCAGAGTTCTTACTCAAAGCATGCCAGGATGACCTTGCCCTTGCCACTTTCCACTTCAGCACAAGACTTCCTTTTATCACATGAATAGAACTAGAATTAGAGGTATCTCAAGGGAAACTCAGAGCTAAAGCTCACAACTGGAAAAAAACCAAACAACCCACAAACATTCAGATGAGGAATTGGCTCACCCAACTCAACAGCTCCTTCATTTCACAACTCAGCCTTAAGCACCAGGTACCACCTTATGCCCTACTGTGGTGGAGTCCTTTATAAGCTTCTTTTTTTTTTTCATCTGTACCATGAGAGAAAGCTCTGTCGTTGACACTTTATGACATATGCTACAGTTGCTCACTCACCCATAAAACGATATCAAACCTGGGAACTTAATTAGTCATTTAATAACTAAGCTTAAACTAAATGTATGTTGACTTTCGAAGTACATTTGCATCAGCTGATATTACCAAGAATACCCACACGGAAATTCACCTGCTGCAGGCATATTTGAATATCAAAATAATGGGCAGACATCTTGAAAAATTGTCTTGTTTGTTTGTTTGTTTTTCCTTAACTGTTTAATGTCTGTGAAACAGGAGGTAGCCCTTTGTATTAACTAAATATGCTTGGAAAACTACAACTCCTTAAACCAATTACCCTGTTATCTGGGAACTAGGAAAAGGTCCCTGTGCCTTCAGATTAGAAAGGTGTGTCCTGTGAACATTCTCACTTCTTTCCCAGCCTTTAAGAAACTTTTTCAGGAGTTTCAAGCCCTACACAGATGTAAAACCAGAAAATTGCCACAGCTGTTCTTGGTTCTCCCTTCCACCCCCCACCCCCCCCCCCCACTCCCCCATCCCAGTGTAGCTTTCTTGTATAAAGACAAAAGAAAGTCACGGTTATGAAATTCTTTGCTCTGTCCCTGAGGGAATAAACTGCCAGAAATAATAAGTGGCCTTAACTTTCCTTTAGGTGCATGTTGTTTTAACGGGTTTCTTGTCTGTTATTGTAAAACAAGAGAGACTATAAATTCAAATACTGCTCTTTGTTGGATTTTTCTGGATGTACCAAGTAAATACAGCTGCATTTTCCCACATCGGAATAGAACTGGACCTACAATTTTGACCTGCTATCCACATTAAAATAATGTTACTGTTGTGGCACAGAAATTTAATGACAACTTATACAACTTTATTGTATGTTTTTTCCTGATACTTGTGACTGTCTTTTTTTTTTTCCTTTTTTTTTAAACTGATCTGGTGGTTTAGCTTTGTTTTGCACTTGTAACACAAAACAGCCATAAATCCAAACTACTCAGCCAGTTAGACCAGGTTTATAGTTACTCTTGTGCCAGCAAACAGGCCTGAAACAACTACAATGCATCAGTGACTATGGGGTTTGGTGCAGACTGATCTCACTCTTCATATAAAAAGGAATTATGCAAATATTGCATTTTAAAATATTTTATTTTATATGAATTTTCAAAAGTAAAACGACTTAATTCTTATGCAAATGGATTTAAAAAATTAGTGAAAAACCTATGTTTCAGTAGAAATTAGAATCACAGATATGTGATTTTGCTGATGCATGCAGAAAAATACTAGTTGAGAAAATAAAAAGAAACAAACTGTAATAAATCTTAAATTAAGACTTAATTCTTTTTTTCAATTAGAAACCAAAAGTGATGTTTTGGATCTGAATGTAATCTTGGACAAAATTAACATTGGTTTAGTGGAGCCAGATCTTATAAAATGATCCTTTTGAACAGCTGAATTTTTTGAATACCTGCATGAGATAACTAGAGATAAATCCTATCTGAAAAGAATTGCCTTTTGTTTGTCTGAATAGTAAAGACTTAGGATTTTTTCACTTTCAATCCTAGTTCAGCTCCAGATTTGCTGTATAACTTCAGTGAACTTTTTTCCATCTGCCTCCATTTCCTTCTCTGTTAAAGGGAATTATTGGTATGCATTATCAGGAGGAGTATAGCTATTTTCACATTTAACCAAATATTTGTAAAAGTGCTTGGAGACTTGTTGATTAAATTCTTATAAAAGGGTAACAATAAAGTGTCCTTTTTATATTTACCTGGAACTAGGCAAGCTTTTATGGTCTGTTCCTGCATCAGGTATAAGTACTTGATTTTTATCAACAATTGAACATTGTTTTAATTCCATGATAAACTGTGCAGATGAAGGCAGAAATCTATAAATCACTGATGGGTTGCAAATAAAATACTGATCCAGTTCACTGGATCAGGCAAGCTATGAGCAAGTGAAAATGCAGTTCAGTTTCACCTGTTCATATTCTTCAGTGAGACAGCAATTAACTCAGGGAAAAAAAGTATTTAATTGCAATTATGAGAAAGTGCTATTTGTATACGAAAATGCAGTATTTCAGTTTCTGCTATTTCACTTCTGAACAAATACTCCTAATGAGGGGACGTTTGCAGTCCCTTAACATTCAAGAAGCTGTGCTTTCCATGGAAGCAGCTAGATGTGCTGTCCATAACTTTTCACAGTGCAACTTCATGGTTGTGAGTTAGGCAAGATTTTTCAGTTTGATTCCAATATGTTCAGTTATTTTTCTTGATGTTTTTATTTTTCTTTATTTTAACTGGAGTGGCTCAGTGAAGCCCTATTTGCAATATGAATGTATTTTGGAGTGTAGAAAAAAATGGTAATTTCTGAAATTATTTCTGAATCACAGTTACAACTATTCTACATCTTAGTATAAAAATTAATAACCTGAAGTAGAACATCACACTTTTGGCACTCCTACTTCTTGCTACATTTTCCTCATCAATGACTAAAGTATGTTTGCATTTTTTCATCTTAGTTCATCCTTTTAATTTAGGTCTGAATCTCTTCATTGGTTTATTCTGGTTCAGTGACTACATTAATTGCTTCAGAATTAATTCCTTCAATAACTGTGTTTGCTTGCCTGCTGCCTATGTAAGGAAATCTTGGTTTTGAAGGCACAAATAAAATAAAGCCAAAATGTTTCTCATCTTTAGAGAAGGTGGCATGAGAAAACAGATTCTTTCTGGTGGATAATGAGAACTGTGGCATTACTATTTTCCTCTAAGAGGTGAAATATCGATTCTTTAATTCTATCTTTACTTGCCAACACTTTGGCATTAAGCAAGTAAATTCTTGAAAAGGACATTCCTGTGCTAGTTTAACTGCTCATTTACCACACTTTTTCTTACTAGTTCTATAACTCCTTTGGTATCAAATCCCAAACACATTGAAACACATCAAAGCTTCTACGAAGGTAAAAGAAGATAGCTGGAAGTATTTTTTTCTCTGGGACTGATTTGACATAGGTCATCAAACTCCTGTATAACCACCCAGTGAGTAATTTTAAAAAGGTAACTTGAACTCATTCTGACAAAGGAGTATAAACTAGCTAATACAAGTTTCTACTGGTGATGGACCTCCTAAATACTTCTGTGGTAACAACAGCAATAGTCCTCATAAAATGAATACCAGCTAGGGCTGGCATCTTCACTGCTGTTTTGCTTAAAGCTATTCGAAGTATAGATACAAGGAAAAACACTTAGACAGATTGCATGTACACTGTAAAAAATGTCCTAGAGAAATTAGTATTTCCATAAATATCCAAACTTGACAAAGTCTGTGCTTTAGATCTTAACATTGTACCATTACTAATAATTGGCCAGTGGGGCCAAAGAGACTGTGGTGGGTTGACCATGCCTGGATGCCAGGTGCCCACCAAGCTACTCTATCACTCCCCTTCTCAGCAGGACAGCGGGGTAGAAAATAAGATGGAAAAACTCATGGGTCAAGATAAAGGCAGTTTAATAAAGTAAAAGCAAAGGTCACATGCAGAAGCAAAGGAAAACAAATGATTTTTAGTCTACTTCCCATCGACAGGCAATGTCTAACTACTTTCCAGGAAGCAGGGCTTCAGTACATGTAGTGGTTGCTCCAGAAGACAAACATCATAAGTAATGAATGCTCCCTCTTCTTCCTCCTTTCTTTTAGCTTTTATTGCTGAGCAGACGTCATATGGTATGGAATATCCCTTTGGACAGTTTGGTCAGATGTCCTGGCTATGTCCCCTCCCAAGATCTTGCCCACCTCCAGCCTACTGGGGTGAAGGGGTGTTGGAATGACAGTGTTGATGCTGCGGGGGCACTGCTCACCAGTAGCCAAAAAAAACAGTGTGTTATCAACACCATTCTAGCTACCAGTACAAATGGGTTTGCCTTCTCCCATGAGAGGAGCAATCCATACCACCTTCCCCGGCTGCTTCCGCATGTGCACTCCGGGACCTTATCTCCTCCCACAGTGTGTAGGAGTTTTGTTTGGGCGGGACCAGGATGGTTCGCAGATCTTCTGCTGTTAACCAGCCAAGTGGCTTCTGCTAAATTTACATCCCAGTGTTTCCATGCTCCATTGCCCTATGCTCTCAACATAGTCCATTATATCTCTGTCTTTCCAGAGGTTTGTGGCTGATAGAGGATGTGATACACACACTCAATGATGTGGACAGGCTTACAGAATTTCTTTGCAAAATGCTTATTACTTTGAGTCTGTCTGCACAGGTTTTGAAGAAAAAAAAAGCAGAATAGAGAGCATAGATAGAAGTCAGGTAACAGAAGCGGATCAACTGATAGTTAGCTTTATTAACATGCTGTGTCTGTACTAAGGGTTTTGTTTCCACTTCTAGCATCATGAGAGATGCATGAATGTTAGAACTGAAATAATAACATATAAAAATGTCACAATAGCTAGACCACATTATTTTGGAAACCTATAAAAACATCAGAAACTGGTAAATATTTGAAGTACTTGGGAATCTAACTTCCCTGCTCTATTTTGTTTATTTGTTTGTTTTTGAAGTATGAAGTAAGTATCTTTACAATAATTTACTAATCAAAATTCAGGTTATTTTGAAGTTGTTTGCACGTGGCTATAGCTATTTGAAAGTTTAGTTGCTTCCCATCAATCTGTATTTTCATGTACCATTTTTGTATTGAAGATTTTAAAAGTAATTGTTTTGCTTTACAGTAACTCCTTATGTAGTTTTACTGAACAAGACTTCAGACTACATACTCCTATTATGCATGTAGGAAACAGGCATGAAAAATTAGGTTACTTGGTCCATTTCCCATTAAAAAAATTCTGTCTGGAACAATCTTCCAACTTCCCAGACTATTTTCTACTATTTTGCTTATGTGCCTGTTTTGCTAGACCAGATTTCCCTTCCTTCCAAACTTTTGCTATCATTCAAACAAATATTTTCAATCTTTCCATATTCATAGGACACTTCTCACATGATTCTGTTCAATTAGTCATACTGGAAAGCATCCCCTCTCTAGCAGCATTAATATATTGCTCCAGCCTTCATAAAGCTTGTGTTGCTGACTGCATAGCTGTCCATGCAAAGATACAGGTACTGCAGAACGCATGGAATATTGCAAGAACACTGCCTTGAGGTGTAAAAAGATTGTCTGTGAGACAAAATGCTCCTTTATCTGGACTGGATTAATATTGGCACTTTTTTTTTTCTTTTTGCTGTTACACTGCTATGTAATCCCACAGATAACAAGTATCTGAAGCAACTGGGTTGTAATTGTTCTGTGGGAGTTGTACTTCCATTTCCTGTTTTATTTTTAAAGTCTACTTCAAAACCGCCCTCCCATATTCAGATTTGGAGTGGGACACATTGTAAATATCCAGTGATGGGAGGGGGGTTGTAATTTTCATTTATTTTGCCCCTTTATTAATGATTCTGGTTTTGTTTAGTTTCTACTTGTGCCTATGTACATGTGGCAAATGCTACCAACTATACAATACGTGAAAACATTACCTTGCTTTATTTTCTCTCCTTCTATTGTTGCATCGTAAGGACAAAACAATCCCCTGCCTTGTTTCCAGTGAACTTAGTTCTACTAACTACTCCAGCCTGATAAAGAGGATTTTCACATCTTGGAACACAGCAGGAATATGAAAACAAGGAGTCAACCTTTTCTTAAACTGGCTGTGCTGAAGTGGGAGAGAGAGAGTTCTAACTTCAGATTGCTGCTCAGGAGTGAGCAAGCTCTTCAGAAGTGATGCAAGAGCTTGGTGCTTTTGTGTCCTGCTGCTTCCTGGGCTCTCCAGATTTATTCCTGGGGAGAATGGCTTATCAAAAGAGTACCAGTGCAGATGCTGCAAGGGTCAATTGATAAACATGTGAAGGTTCAGACCTTGGAAATTAATTCAAAGAGAGGTGGGTTGGGTAGCCCAATAATCTCTCAAAGAGCAGTGGGAATAGCTAAGGTAGACACCTCACAACAGTGCATGTAAAAGATGCTGAAAACACTAGGGTGGTCTAGATAACATATAGAGAGTTTTAATATATCTTCTGTATAGCTTATAAATGCAAAATAACACTGTTAACATTATTCTGCTCTTGTTCATGTGTCTTGATACCAGCCAGATTTGCTAGAAAGAAAAGCCTGGTCAATACATAATCTGTTAACATTGGACTGAGTTTAAAACAAGAACAGTGGAAATCCACCCAGAAAACATGCTTCTCCTGGTATTTTTGCAGAGATTAGAATTGAGACTCAGCGAGGATGTTACCCTGTGAGTGCTGGGAACTGTTAAATAACCTTAATGCAAAGAATCTACAAAAGGGCCAGACCTTTAGCAGCCCATTACATGCACCAGAATGGCATGTAATTACATGCACCATTACATGCATCAGAAGCTAGCCATTCAGGAGAGTGCCTTGTACTTTAGCAAGACACCACTTGTCTGAGCCCTATCTGAGAAGACTTGGAATTTTTGTCTTAGATATGCTAAAGGTGACCAATTAGCCCAGATGCCTGTTAGTCATTTCATTCAGCACAAACCGATTGACTTTCAAACATTCAGAGTTAGTCACATATAAAAAGACTTTAAGGAGGCTACACGCCATCCTGCATCCTGTGCACCCAGATTAGCTCAATCATGTGTATTTTGAATATAACAAGTTTGCACTAACCTAAAAACAAAAATTAAGAGCAGGAAACAATATAAAGGCACACCTTCTGTCCTACGAGAGAGGGACAATCCCGTTCTAATGGTCTCATGGGTAATAGGGCTCTTTGCCTAGACTGTTACCTAGATGGGACACCCACGCTATTTGTCAAGCTCCAAATGGGACAAGACCAGCAGGTTTTGGCTGTGGTGAAATTTCACACGTTTGCATGTGAACAGGGAAGACTACTGCCATTGTTTCTGCATGGAAAGGCACTTTGCCATCATCCTGAGAGAGCTCCCAGAAAGACCACCAATAACTCTTTCACAATTTCTTCAGATGCTCCCTTCCGGAGGAAGAAAGTAGGCTAGCAAAATTTATTTCAGTTAGCTGAGATTAGCCTGCTTGCCTTGTGGACGAGTTGCAACGCCAAGTCCCCGGAGGACATAAACACACAAGGACCTGTGGTGCAAGCCCAGTAAGTTAGGATTTTGTATCTGTCCATCTGCATCAGCAGACTATCCTGATAAACCCAGGTGTAGGCTGTCCAGAGGTAATTAAGTGAAAGATGTAACCCATACCCAGGAGGCTGAGGGATGGAGAGCTTAGTCTGCTCGTCTTGAGGTAGAGGAGGCCCGGGATGGACTACGCTCCTGTGACATGTAGTATAAGCTAAACCGGGTAGGTTAACAGTGCAAGTACTTATTAACAGTGCAGTGGCTCTTGCTCTCAGACATGGTATGCAAGCATACAGTGATCCAGAAAGATTTGGTAATCCAAAGAGGAAATCAACCTTGCAAAGCTCTGCAAAAGTCAGATCTATATCTCCAAAACAGGCTCTCTCTCTCAGAAGCAACAGTTCTGTTTTCAGCTAGGAAATTTTCATATGCTGTTGTCCTGAGCAGCATCTAGTGTCCCAGTGCAGAAGGTAAGCAGTCCTATGAAACACCGCTGAAACTGGGTGTCCATTTTTGTAGATGCTATTGTGTTCATAGCTGTATACCCAAAGCTAAAACCACAAAGTGAAAGGCAGGTAGCCTGTCGTCCCTGTTACGTCATGCAGGCTTACATCAGCAGTGAGCATAAGAGAACCCTGCCAAATAACTTCTGCAGCTTACTCAAACCTTCAGCTTGGAGGCTGTTCATCTATTCTGGCAGTCTTTTTGAATTGCCCCATTAAGACGTGCTCAGAACAGGATAAATGACTTTGTCTGGGCTGCTGTATAAAAGAACCCATAAATTTCAGGGAAGAGCCCTGCTGACTCTATGACACTGCCTCTATCAAGTCCTCTGTTCGGCTTTGTCCCAGACCGTCTGACCTGAAAGCATACAAGGGTGAAACTAGGGAACAGGGCTTCTGCAGGATGGTTTGAAAGATGAAACATAAAAAGTTCACCACAGAAAATCTTCCACGTTCTCAGAGACTGACTGATGGACAGATAGCCTCCTGGGGAGGCAGCCTGGCTCTGCAGCCTCAAAGGGGCAGACAGTTGGAACAGGCTTTTCACACTAATACTGCACTGACCTCAGAAAAAGAACAGGATGTAGAAACAACCCTCATCTGACAAACTTTTAATGGAGTATTGCATAAAACTTTCTGCCACAAGATTACTTGAAAGACTTGTTTCAGTAAAGCTGTGTGCGAAACAAACAGACAGATATTTTGTGTCACACGATAGATTTTTTTCTATGGGCTTTTTGTTTAAAGTGGGTTAGCAAGCCTAAAGCTAGTATATGCTCCTTGGTGCTTCAGAAACTGCTTCATGTCTTACCTATTCTGCTAAACAAAAGTCGAGGTTGCAGGACTTGCTTTTATATAGCTTTTTCTCAGACACTTTTGTCCTAGATATGAGATGCTAGGACATGTACCACCAGTGCCAGCACAGATTTTTGTTCTTTAGGGTTTTTAGTGTCATGTATCCCTTAGGAGCAACTAGAAGAATCCAGATCTAATGCAGCATCTAACATACTATAGTAGATCAAATCCTGTTCATGCCCCACCACAGACTGCTCCCGTCATTCAAGTTGAAATAATAAATGTATAAATATTTATCTCTAAAATATACTGCGCTGTAAGTATAAACCTAACTGAATTTACAGAAGGCAGCCTAGGCTTTCCTATAGTAGTCTATGGCAGAGCAGCAGGCTGTTCTCTTTTTGAAGACTGAGGAAGAGGAAAAGATTTGACTTATTTGTAGGCCTCCAGGTAGGTGTCAGTGGGGCCACAGGCTGTCCTGTGACCAGCACTGCAGCTAACCTGAGCATCAAGCTTCACGGTCAGCAGTTCCTTCAAGACACTGAGGAACACTGGCATAATGTGCTATACATAGCTTGTGGATTGAGACTTTCCCTGGATAACGAAGGGTCAAAAAGTGGGCTACAAAGGCTTTTTGTTGGTTTTTCTTTTTTTTTTAAAAAAAGGCAAGAATTTCTGTATATTTGGAGCCTTCAGGGTTATTCAAGCAGGTGAACGGGAAAGCGCATAACATAAATTGAGAAGTTATGGCCTTGGGAAAAGTACAATATACTGTAATAATCAGTGGGTACAAGCTACAGCTCTTCCTTCACTCAAGGATCTGACTTGGTTTGCTGTTGGAGACTACCTTCCTGCCCTCCTCTTCCCTTCTTTGCTTGCCCATCCTGGCTGGTTTCTTCAAAAAAGAGGCTTTCTTATTCATGCTTTCCATTTGTTAGCTGCTGCTTTCTTCCATCTGTTTTTCTTAACAAAATCTACCATGAGAAATGAGGCTTTGCTGACCTGAATATCTGCCTCTTTTCCATGTGTGATCCACATCCACCTTTTGTTTTTCCAGCAAAACCAATACAGAGGACCTATCCAGTTTCCTCTTCTTTGGCCCCAGTTCTTTCTCATCCTGCCATGTTTTCCTGATCTTAAATTTGAAAGACCATCACATTACTCCATTCAGGTCATTCTAAAAATATACTTCCATAATAAAACCCCACCTATTAACACAAAAGAAAATTGAAACCTTCTCTCTGAGTGTCTTGTCAGTAAGAGAGAGGGTTTCAGAACCCTCTTCATCTGCATTTTGTTGTGAACTTCAGCCAAGTACAGTTTTATCACTAGATAAAAAGATTTTAATATTCAGTCCTAGAGATTATTCACATGATCAGCTATATAACTACAATGAGCAATCAGCTTCTTAAAGACTTTGTTGAAATGGCAAAAAATTCATACATTGAAAATAAATAGCAATAGCCAGCTCCTTCAAAATCCAGTTTGTTTTTCCATTGTACCGTAAGTAAGTTTCCCCATTTTTAAAGGAAAACAAGGTACCTTCATCCTTATCAACAAGGGCTGACCTTACATAGCTCAGTGTGGACAAGCACACATCACTTATAACCGACTGCTTCCTCTTGCAGTTAATCCAGTGGAACATGTTGCTTAAAAGCACAAGTTTAAGATTGCAAAGGAGCATTTTTGCCCTTGATTGCAACACAGGTGAAGTACAGTTAATACCTACCTGCAGCGTGGCCCCGGCTATCGGTTTTAAAAACTGAAGTTTCTAAGAACAAACAGAGGCTCTGAGCCAAGAGCCCTTTGCTGGCTGTGCTGCCCCCAGGCACCCTCCACTTGGGCAACCCTCGCTGCAGTGAGGGCTGCTTTGGTGGTGGTGGGTGGGGAATGCAGAGGGCAATAAAGTGAGCCCGGAGAGACCTCTGCTTTCTAACCTCAGGCATTTTTTCACAGTATAGATAAGGTCCCAGACATTCCTCTGACAGCTATCCTGGGAGACCTTCTGGGCATGGTGGGATTGTACTGTCACTGCATTGCTTCAGGTTACATTAAGCTTTGAATAGGTGATGTACAGAAGACAGATGGCCTTGTTTTTCATATCATGAACATAGCCAAAAATCCACAGGTGCTCAAACCAAAGTCACTGTTGAAGACAGTGAATGACTGTTAAAAGGCTTGATTCAAAGTGGAATTGGACATTGAAGAGGTTAGACTAATGATCTAGAGGGAAGATGGCTTAATTAAAGCCATAACAAAAAATTCAGGCTATTTACAAGATACAGGTATTCTTCAGAAAAGTGTTTTGACTTAACTACTACAAGGAAGAACATAATTTGCAAAATTAAGAACTTCAGTTTAAAAAAAACCTTGCCCTACCTCCCCTTAGTTTTTCTGGCCAAAATCCTTAAAACTGATTCAGTTCTCAGAAAGAGGACTTTCAGAAAGTCAGATCTTTCCCTTTAATCCAACCTTCAATCCAAATCCCAATCAGGTAACTGGGAAATATAATCTTTTTTCTTTTTTTTTTTTTTTTTAATTTGATTTAGATAATTCCTAGATACTGAAATAAGCACCATGGTTTTTTCTCTTTATTTCTCCCTAAAATTTATGTCTTGGATGTTTGACTTACCAGTACCAAGTTTTACATAAATAAACACATAGATAGATCCTTGTTTCTGAAGAAAAAGGTTGTGTGGGTTTAGTGCAAAAATTATTGCTATTCTAGTTGTTCAATACTACCTAG
>NW_009909579.1:14524-25312 GCF_000696875.1 Nestor notabilis
GAAAGAGCTTTCCTGCATAAACATGAAAAAATATAATTGTACTGCATACCTTGTACTGTATTCCTTGTTAAAGCTGATATTCTGCTAAAGAAAATTGAAAGGATGAAAGTATGTGGGTTTGCCTCCACCTAACTCCTGACAGTGAATAGAAATTAATGATCAAAACGACAGTGAGAGGCATGAGTTTTCTTAGTCATTATTCTGTTTTACTTTCATTGTTATATACAATGTTTGTGGTTATTTGAAAATTTAACTGTACAGATAAAGAACAGTGCATATAACCATTCCTACTGTTGTAGATCCTTTGTTTGGCCACAAGTCCTTAAATTATCAAGCAATAGTTTTTATGAGATTAGTACATTTACATTTCAAATTCATGTGCATGCTATTGCACGAGTAAGCTGAATGAATCACAAGTGTCAGAATAATAACAACCGTAGGCAATATTGGAAGGAGAGTTTGATTTAGATTAAGGATATGTGAGAGAAGAGTAAAAGGAGATTTTTGGAGGAGGAGGTCTAACTTGGACTTCCTGCTACTCCCAAAACCTATGATTAGTAACATGATCAGAAACTTACTAGGATTATAAGGCCAGAATTGGAAACTTTTATATACATGAGTAACTGTGCTAAGTAATCCTGCTGAATTCCTTGGTCCTTTCTGCACCAGGCATTGCTCTCTTGCTTATGTGACAACAAGACAAACTCCTCCCTTGCAAAGGTACTAAAAGTATAAATTACCACTGAGTCTCAGAGGAGATGGAGATGGGCTGGCTCACCAGATTCTGAATAGCCACCCACTGTTTTGTTTTCCAGGAATTTAGCCTGTTAATCATTAACTCCAAGTAAGGGAGAATAAATCATATAGCTACATGGTATTCCTTTTAGTTTAAAAGGCAGAATGAGTAAAATCTCATTTGTTAGTTTGATGCATTATATACTCGGAAATACAGACCTCTGTGCCTTGTCCAGAGAGCCTTTACCGTACAGTAAGTGAGGTTCCTGAGACTGGAAAAAGGCAAATATCACACCCATTCCCAAGGTCAAGAAGGAGGATCTGGGGAGATAGAGGCTGGTTGGCCCCAGCTCAGTACCTGGAGGGTTCACACAGCAAATCCTCTTACAAGCCATTTCCAAACACAGGAGGAACAAGAAGTTGGTTTGGAACAGCCAACATGGATTTACCAAGGACAAATCATGCCCTTCCAGCCTGAACACCTTCTATGATGATACGACTGGCTCTATGGATGAAGGGAGGGAAGTGGACGTCATATTCCTTGTCTCTAGCAAGGCCTTTGATACTGTATTCTTCAATATCTTTATTGCCTAACTAGAGAGATATGGACTGGGTAAGTAGAAGATAAGGTGGGTAGAAAATTGGCAGAATTGCTGAGCTCAGAGGGTTGTTCGTAATCCATCAGTGATATAAAGTCCAGGTGGTGACCAGCAGTGTGCCTTAGAGATCAATACTAGAACCAGTAGTGTTTTATGCTTTTATTAATTATGAAGGCAATTGGATAGAGGGCAATGTAATTTTCCATTGCATGAGCAGTCAATAATGCTGAATGTCAGGGCTACTATTCAGAGGGACCTTGGCAAGGGTATAGCTGGAAAGACCAAAGAGGTGATCCTTCCCCTCTGCTCAGCACTAGAGAAGCCAATCTTGAATGCTGTGTCCAGTTTGGGGCTCCCAGTACAAGAAAGATA
The DNA here is from genome assembly GCF_000696875.1 of Nestor notabilis. NCBI lineage: Eukaryota > Metazoa > Chordata > Aves > Psittaciformes > Psittacidae > Nestor > Nestor notabilis. The sequence continues at coordinate 16,231 of NW_009909579.1, forward strand.
TGGACTTACAGGAGGAAGTTCAGCAAAGGGTCACCAAAATAGTCAGGAGCTGTAGCACAGACACAGGCAGAGGGACCTGGGACTGTTCAGCCTGGAGAAGAGCTATCTCAAGGGGAATTTATCACTGTCTGGACCTAGCTAACGGGAGGTAGCAGAGAGAATGGAGCCAGGCTCTTCTCAGAAGTGCATGGTAACAGGACAAGCAGCAAGGGGCACACGTTGAAACACGTGATACTCTGATTAGATACTAGGAAAAACAAATACCACCAGGCTGGTCAGACTGGGTCCCAGAGAGGTTGTGGGATCCTCATCCTTGGAGATACTGAAACCTCAGTTGTAAAAGCCCTGAGCAGCCAGAGCTATCTAGTCCTCCTATAAGCATCAGGTAATACTCAATGACCTCCTTTCCAGGCCTCATTGATTCTGTGCTCCTAGTGATTCTTCCTATATTCTGTGATGTCCAAATATTGTTTCACTTTGTCATTAGTTTTCATTGTGTCATTAATGTAGCCAAATGAGCACAGATTTGAAACACTTCTAAAGCACGAGAAAGAAGTACTGAAGGCTTGGACAGGAGTTATTTGCATAGCTTGGTGCGAGGATGTATCTGTGGAGTGTAATAAGAGTAGGAAAGCCTAACCTGAGTTTCAGGAAGAATACCAGGTCTATTTATTTCTCCGTGACTCCTTTATTTATCTATCTTATTTTTTTAGGATCAAAGCAGATCTTGGTTTAGCATATGGTCTCTCCAGAGCTTGTCTTTCTGTTCAGTTTCCCGTCCAAATTAATTTAATGAAGAAGGTAATGTACATAGCTGCCTGGTTTTGGCACGAAGTTAAACAAGAACCTAATTATAGTAGAATTATTTTGTATATTAACTTACACACACAATACAGTAATTCTCTTTGACGTCTGATGTTAGAGCACGTACTTTCCCAGTCATAAGGAAGGATATATATTTTTCACATCTGCTTGGTTGCCTGAGGAATTACAATAACATGATAAAGGTTATTAACAGTTAAACATAAAGCTGAGTTGAAAGTGCCCTTTGGTGCCTCGTAATACAAGTAAGTCAAAACTTTGAATGTTAACATTTCCGTTGGGCTGGTTTGCTGCCAGGGTGCTTTTATTTTATAATCTTATAATTAGCAGTTACACAACTCTGTTCCACTTTGCCATGTAGCCAGTCAACTGTGCCTGTCGTGTGCTGGGCTTTGGGACTCTCCAGGAGTTCAAGTTACACAGAACTAATTTAACATACAGCAAGCATTTCAAATGAATGTCTGGCAGAAACAGTGACTAGGAGGAGATAGTGTATTCAAATGGACTTTACAAATATAAATGGAAAACACAGGACTCTATTTTTGGAGACATCCGTAGGAGTGGGGGTGTGTGCCGAGGTACTCCTTCATAGGGGTGTAAGGCATGGCCTGAGCTTTCTTTTCTCCTCACCACTTGTCTTCATTTTAACAGAAATCCAGGAAGGAAGGTAGGTATAAATGGAGTCTTACAGATGCTGCAGGAGTTTGAAGGAAAGAAACACTGGGCATGCGGGTAAAGACGTCCCTAAGGAAGGTCAGTGATATGAGTATGGGCACCTTTCAGAACTGTGAAGTAATCACCATCCTGGCATAGGGAAGATCCACATTCAGTTTATGGCCACAAATCAGGTGGGAGGTAGACTGAAGTCTTTTTTCCTGTCCATGTCCCAGCTAGTGTTTCCCAGCCTGCAGCCCATCTCACTGACTGGCAGTACCTGCTTTCTGGATCTGATACCTGGCCCAGGGAGCACATGCTGGGGATGCATGAGCCCAGCAGGACACAGCCCCTGGGCACATCTGCAATTCAGCATGACTGAAGGCTCCAGGTCACACAGCTAAGAGGTACAGAGTGATAGATGGCAGCTGATGGGGGCCTGGAGGGGCTTCAGTGGTATTAAAAATTTGGGTTTGAGTACTTTGGCTCTTCAAGACTTGACCTCACTTTTTTCTTGTCTTCCTTCTCTCAGCTAATTAAATGGGAACAGGCAGTAGCTTCCTGCCTTGTTTTGTGAGGATAAATACAACAAATACAGCATCCAGACCAAGATGGTAAAAGTAGATTATCTTTTATACAAATAAGGAACAGCTAGGTCTTCTAGCAAAAAAAGGGAATTGGCCTCACTTGGGCTAACAATCTGCGTGTTACACACCTATAACTCCTGTGTGCTGTGGTGTTTGCATTGCACCAACATGTTTGCAACCTACCAACAGGCACTTACTGATCAACAGAATGTATGTCATCAGATGTCATCCAGAAATATGGTACAAGCAGTGTTCTCTCTCAAGAAGACAGGATATCCGTCAAGCATTTCTTTCCCCTATATTTTAATCTAAGTCAATGTGTGTGAAAATGGGTAAAAAAATGTACAGATAACCTGTTACAATTTGTCACATGCATTTGTACTGTTGGCATTGTTCTTTTTGGGTCTACTCCATTTTTCTGCCTTTCCTTCTGTGTTGCTCATTTCCAGGTCACAAATGGGAGAACAAGTAGTACAGTTAATAATCTCTGAAGCATAAGAATCAGTAAAACATGCTATCTTAAACTGCAGGTTAGCTATAAGAATAACTGCAAATATTAATTATAAATATATAATAACATAGAAATATCAGGGCGGAAAAAAAACAGCTCTGCCCAGCTGTGTGTGGAGCCATGTCCATGCACTTTGGAGACATAACTATGCTGGGGCCCATGTTTTCCTTCTTTCTGTGACTCTAAAGAGCTCCTATAGCCCCTTAGCTAATGGTTGATGGAATTAAAAATAGGTGATAAATCCTGCTTCCTGCTTTCTGCTTCAACCTACAAGCCTCTTTCCTCCCCCTTCTTCCCCTTCCCAGTAACACTAATCAGGCAAAAAGGGTTCACTGGGGATTTACATTTCTCCACCTTCTCCCTTGCCTTCACACTGCATCCCTTTGCATCTGCATTGGAGATTGCTCCGGATCTGAACAAAAGGAAGGGTCTTCAGTGAGAAGAATGGGGGTGGTATGTGTATAAATAAAACCACATCAACTGTTTTTGTGTTTTTACTGGCTTGGTGCTATCTTAGTCTGCCTGACATTGTCAGAGAATTAGCATTAGATTTTAGGAAAGAGAGTCCCACCTTTCAACTCAGCAAGTCTGAGATCTTCTGCATGACAAATCAGTCTCATCTTTCTCTTCTGTGACTGGGGAACAGACTTTGTGGAAAGGAAGTAGGCAGATACAGACAGACACAGAGAATGAAAGGGATAGGACAAGACTGCAGATACACATGCCTAAATTTAAGTTCCTGGAGTGCAGATGACTTCATGTGAGCTGAACTTCTGCATTAGGATAAGATGAATTGCCTTCACTATACTGCTCATTGTATAGTGGAATCTTAGTCAACAATGTGAGCTGAAGACACCTGCTTTGGGGGCCAATTCTCTTCTTTTGGCTTTCTGTCCTAATCTGAGTAAAGCTTTCAAAATCCATTTTAAATGATGCAGTTTTCTTATTTTCTTCTTTTTTAAGGGTAACATCCTGCTTTAGGGCAGCAGACATAGACACAGCATTGCCTTATTATGACAATTTCACTTGATATTTGCATTATTGTTAACTATTTATTTGATTACGTTTCTGTAGGTAAATCAGTAAAATATTTTAATCTCAATAAATATACTGCAGCAGAGTGGGAGTAAAAACTGGCTTGGACGCCCCTGCACCAACAGCAGTTTTCAGTGGTTCACTGTCAAAACGGTGGAAAGTTCTGTAGAAAAGACTTCTAGGTCTACAGGGGGTCACAAGCTGAGCATTAGTCAGCAATGCCATGCTTCTGTGAAAAATATAAGCACACTCTGGAAGTATAAATGAGAGCATTGCCTGCAAATGGGAGAAGGAACTCGTCCTCCCTGCTTTATCGCTGATAAGGCTGAAGGTTTGCATTTGACATCTCAGGAACTCAACAAGCACATTTAAAGAAAGCCCAGAGGAGAGTGGTGGGAAAGATCAGTAGCAAAACCTCCCTCACAGGACTTCCAAGGAAATACCATAGTATTAGCTTAAAGCAGATGAAGTTGAGGAGATGTGTAAAATCTCACATGCATGGAAGCTGGAAAGTGTAGGAGTTTCAACATCACTTCAGGACTTTGCATCCAGACCAGGTTCATTTTTATTTCTTTGATGTACCTACCCTGAAGGCAGTCTGCAGACCAAACAGTATTCAATCAATAATTGTGGGTCTGAAAGGACAAAAACTGCATAAATGTTTACAAACCCCGAATGATGTCACCATGCAGGTGAATGGCAGTAGAACAATGATGAGGGCTGCTCTCTTCTGAGCTATGGAGTTCCTCCCTAGCAACTGCAGAGACGCTGGACAGCCTTTGAAGCTGGTGCAAAAAGGCCACCACCTAGCAAATAACTGAGAAATTATCTCAATACAATATTTCACAGAGGAGATACTGTTAGTCAATTGACTACTTGTAATTTATAGATACCACTTTCTGCCTGTGGGTAAACTACTATGTAAAAATTCCTCAAATTAACAACTATATTATTTCATTTCATATTTGTGTTAGTATTAATCACATACATTTTATATGCTAAAGTATTTGAATTCCAGGGAGATAATTTAGTGGCTGCTATTATGTAAGAAAAGGCACACTGAGATGAAGTTTGACATTAAGATAAACTGATCAAGCAACTGCTAAAAACTCAAGCACCGATTGATTCCCTGGCTTGGCACTGAATTTCAAAACACAGGGTTAGGCATAGAGACAAAACAGAGAAAGAGGAAGAGAACAAGCTCTACCTAAGAGGCCCAGCTATTTATTAAATCAGCTAATCATGACATACCAGCCCAATTAATAACTACTGGTCCGAGGAACAACATGGACTAAGCCACAGTCATGCTCAGTACTCCCAACAGATGACCTCTGCCCCTATGTGTCTGACTGCAACTGAGAGCAGATCACCTCATCTTCTGCAACGCTGCTCCCTGCTCTGCCAGTGAGTTGTTCTGTGAGCCTGGGCATGTCTCTTTACCATTTCGTGAAACAAGCTTAATAAGACTTTCGTGTCCTATGGTTAGGACTGTAGTGGGTTGTGAAGTGCTCTGTGGGCACATCTGGAAGCAGAAAGGAAAAATATCTCCAATGTAGACCCTAAGTTTCAACACCCATCTGCCTATAGAGTTGCCTAAATCATTTGCTTCCCTGAAAACCTGTGACTGATCAAGATGTTTGGCAGTTATTTTGCTCAATTACTGAAATGAGCATCAGGCGCTCTGTATTCATGTATGTGGAGATTGAATTAGGGACCTCGCTCCTGCTTCTGGAAAACCCCGAACTACAGCCTCAATCTCTACACTCCAGATCATCCATGTGATCCTTCTTCAGCCATGGTGCCTGCTAGTCCAACTTGTAGTCCGTTGCAGAAAGAGATTAGTTTGATCATTCTCCTTAGTTTGTTGTCCAGTTACCCATTGCTTTTGAGGGAAGTTTTTAGTATTTTTTAGTTTCTTATCTGTAGGAAAGCCACTTGGGAACTAGACTGGCAGAATTAAAGATCTTCAGCCTGAACTAACCTGGGAAAGAAGAATGCTTCTCGTGCAGTTAGTGGCAACATTAATATTACTACCAGTGGGAATTCCACAGCTGCTTCTCAGCATACCACACTGAAAATGAACTCTAAGTCATAAACGGGCTTTTTCAAAAACAAGTACTCCTGAATACGCACATGACTTCTGCCTTGGAAAAGACTGCTTTCAATTAGATTTGATGAGAGGACTTTCTATTGACCTACTCCCTCTCCTCCCCAAGTAAGTTCATTAAATATTTGTTTTATTTACTATGTGCTGGAGATTGGCATCTACTTCTATACTGAGGTAGGAATTGTCATTTTTGTCACTTGCCCATTGAAAGAAAGAAATTATTGCTCTATGTTAGGTCCAATGATTTGTGACAACTGATCTGGGAGAAATAAGGGAAAGTGGCTAGAGAGTAAAATGAAAGAATGATGTACTGCTGCAGTTTAACCCCAGCCAGCAACTAAGCACAGTGCAGCTGCTTGTTTAGTTCCCCCCACTCCCCAAAGTGGGATGAAGGGAGGAGAGTGGGAAGAATATAAGCCCCACAGGTTGAGATAAGAACAGTTAATTAATTACAATAAATAATAATAATAATGGGGGGAAAGGGAGAGAGGAATAAAACCCAAGATATCCAAGTAATGCACAATACAATTGCTCACCACACACTGACTGATACTCGGTCTCACCCAAGCAGCAATCAGTCCCTTCTGGGTAACTCCCCCCAGTTTATATACTGGGCATGACGTGATGTGGTATAGAATATCCCTTTGGCTAGTTAGGATCAGGTGTCCTGTCTCTGCTCCCTCCCAGCTTCCTGTGCCCCTCCTCAGAGGCAGAGCATGAGAGACTGAAAAGTCCTTGATCAGGGTAAGTGCTACTTAGCAACAACTGAAGCATCGGTGTGTTATCAACATCCATTGTTTTCACACTAAGTCTAAAACACAGCACTGTACCAGCTACTAGGAAGAGAATTAACTCTGTCCCAGCTGAAACCAGGACATATATGCACAACGTAACTCTAATGTGTATTTTGGGCTAAATCAATCCAATTACAAATTTCAGGATTAAAAAGAAGCACACAAATCTTGGGCTGCAGAAACATGTTGCCTTTGACAGAGTTCTGTTTGAAAAATTCTTCCTGTCCTTGGCTGATCATTTCCTGGCCACAGCATTTACTGCCTCCTCTGCAGAAATGTCAGTGCAGCCCTGCTGTAACCTGTATCTCTGAGATGATTTGGCATAAATCTCTTCTCTTTTATTTTTTTTTTTCCCTGAACTTATTTCTTTCCAGCCTAGATAATTTCAGAATGCAAACCTGAGACATAGGTAGTTGTACCGGGACGACCAGCAGTGACGTGTGGCACTGAGAACCAACATGTTTTGTAACACTGCCCTCGTCTGACTAAAATCTAGTTATCTGATGTCTTAAACTGGAGTGCCCTTCACCTCAGAATTAAGTAACTCGTGCCCCATGTATTTTAATTCCACAAGCATTGCAGAGCAAGCAGCAGAGGATGGGAATTGGAGGCAGAGTGGCTCGGAAAAAAAGAGATGCAAGAGAGAGAGAAAAGCAAGTAACAAATTTTGTCTGAAAGACAGGACAACTTTTCAAGGGGAGCAAAGCAAAGGTGGAGGTGTGGAAGAGCAGCAGCTGAATTGAAAGGAACATGCTTAAAAGGAAACAAAAACTTGAAAAGGATGTGTACACATAACAGGGTGGCTGTGAAGCAATGTAAAGAGAAGAAGGAAGGATAGAACAAGAGACTGAAATGTCTCCATCTCAGGTAGGTCTGGAATAGAGGAATTAAGCTATTGCCCACAACAGGGCTATAACTTCTCAAACAAGGGGGCTATTTGACCTATCAGTACTGAAAGATTACAGGCAAAATATTTTACCAGGCATAACTGACCCCAGTCTTTACCTACAAAAAAAACCCTAAACCCAAACTTCTATAACTGACATTTTAAGGACCACTATGATGCCTGGTTAGTTGCAGTCTGCTATCTGGGATCATCACCTCTCATTGTCTCTCTAGCTTTGAACAACATTTCAGTACATCTGGAAGAAATTGTAGGCCTCCTACTTCAAAAGATTTGCCTGGAAGCAGCAGGGCAGGTTGTGATGCCACGTCACACCAGTCACTTGCCACAGAAAATTCCCAGCTGCTCTGATCTTTTTGTGCCAGCTAAGTTCTATTAGTTATTGTGTCAAGAGAGACCTTACACAGGAGCAGTGGGTGTGGAGGACACACACACTGGATCTCCACTTGCTAATTTGGACAACCCTGAAAGCTGTTTTGACTTTTTCCCCTACTGCAAAAGGCCCATCCTGGTCATGGCAGAGCAACAAAATTGCCACGGAATAATAATGCCTATTCAAGCTTGTGACTTGCCCTAAACACAGCTGAAAAGACTTCCTTCTGCAAAGCCAGACCTTTATAGCTCAATCATGTGAGAAAGTTCCCTGCAGCTGTGATTTTTAAAGGCTTCCCAGGTGATTTGCATCTCCTTTTCTATGCTGGCAGAATCCGTATAAGGTGGGGAGTGAGCAGGGTTTAGGGTTCTTTTGCAGTTTCTGATTGTGTGTGTAGTTGTTTTATGAAAGGTATTGGGCCTTTTGGGTTAATATCTGTGATTACTGAAGCTTCCTTTGGTCAAGAGAGACCTCTCCTCAGAGAACTAGTTCACAAGGAAGCAGGTAAGAATGAAAGCAGCTTAGGGTTATTCTCTTTCTTGTTTGCTTAGTCTTGCTTTCTGCCTTTTCACCATGAACCTGCCTGTGGACACCTTCCCTCTTAAATAGAAGGGTAGATGAAAAGGCTGAGTTTTGCTGTAGTAAAAGGAAATTACTTGTTTTCAGTGATCTGGTTGATAATGTTGCCTGTCTGTTGAAGGGGGGTGTGGCAGCTGAAGGAAAGCAGGTGGACTTAGGGTACTCTGCTTCCCTGCTCTGGCATGAAGTGTTTGTTATAACAATGTGAGAGATGTAGGCACAGAAGTTGGTGAACTCTGCAACTAGGGTAAATTGAAGGGAAATAGAAGTGACACGTTTTGTGCAGGTATACCTGAGGTTCAAACTCTCACCAGCTATCTTGACCAATCTTATGAAAACAGACTAAGAGAGTTGGGGATGTTCAGACTGTACAAGAGAAGGCTCCAGGGAGACCTTAGAGCAGCTTTCAGTGTCTAAAGGGGCCTAAAAGAAACCTAGAGAGGGACTTTTTACAGGCGTTTAGTTGTCGGACAAGAGGGAATGGCTTTAAACTGAGAGAAGATTTATATGAGATAAGGAAGAAATTCTTCACCATAAGTGTGGTAATACACTCCACTTCCAATGATTCCCACCGAATCGCTAGCACAGGGCGGAAGATAAGAGCCTCCTCCCTACCTTGTGGCGGCTCGCTAACGCTGTTCGCCTAGGTCTAATTTTAAGAAGGGTGAGGTGGGGACACCCCCACCGCTGGGCGCCGCCCGATGAGATATCGGCTT
>NW_009909580.1:0-11933 GCF_000696875.1 Nestor notabilis
GTCCTTTCCAACACTAACTATTCTACGATTCGATGAAGTGAGTCATAAAGGGTAAACATGGAAATAAATGTTGTGATTAATACAACTAGGTAATGTATGAAATGGAAAAATAGATTGCTGAAATTTCTACCCTAAACCCACAGTTCACTGTATAAGAAATCTATGCTGTAAAGTTCCAAAACTAAAGCGTCATCTTCAGAAATGCTTGACATTCCAGGTTTCACCTGATTCAAATTGTAGCTTCGAGTATTCACCAGCTTTGGAAATCAAATCATCAGGGACATATGATAAATACTAAGCCCCAGATCTAACCAATTCAAAATTTAAAAGTACTTTTGAAACTAGTTGTAATAGCCTTGATAAGTGATGAAAATAGTTTTTAGCACAGTGCAAAAGAGTATCTGAGTCCCCTAACTACCAATGCTCAAGCATGACCACAAGACTATTCTTACCCCTAAGGCATGGTCTGCTTTAGTGTATTAATTTTTTTCATCTGAGTTGTTCCTTAAATCTGTCTTTGCTGATGGTATTTTTCAAAGGATTTAATCTTAAATGACACTCAGACAGTGACTTAATAATTAATATGCCAAGTAAAGCAGGTAAACTAAATCACCTCCTAAATTAAGAAACCAGATCCTTTCTATTAGAGCATAAACATAATTTAAAACGCTGGTCTTAATAACTTATGCTCTATTAAGGAAAGAGAAGGTGGCTTAGCATTGCTAATGCTGAATTGATATTACAGAAAAATATGAGAATCTTAGGTTGGTGTATAATGTACTTCAGTTGCTTTCTAGCTGTACCATCAGCATTTAAATCATGAAATTACATTCCTATTCATGAGACACACTCTTCTGAATTTTAAGATGCGTATTATAATTATTTTTAGAAATTAAGGGATAATGTTTATTCCCAGTGGATACTCTTTTTATAATAATTATTATTTTATTATTAAAATAGCATGTTTTTAAACATTAACTACCGAACTGCAGGAAGCAGGGCAAATATCTACTCCCTGAGTTAGTAATCAAACATGCTCTTTCCATTAGCAGGTTGGGTGAAAACAGAAGCTGAGCTGGAGTCAGCGTACACTGAAGTGCCCCATCATTAGAAGTTCAGGACGCCTCATTGCTGAGACTACAGGCATCTTTGTTTAACTCTGTTTTGCAACGGTCATTTCAAGCCTTTATTGTGTTCTTTTGTGCTCACAGACCTGCACCATAAAAACACTTGTGCATAGTTTGCCAGCTGCTCAGCATCCCTTCCAGGCAGAAACACTGAGAAGTTTGTCTCCTACCTGCTCCACAGGCCAGAATTAAATCTTAGTTTCTGCAGAGTAACTGTGGTGAGCTGGTAGCTTTCACTTTGCTACATTCACAGAATCCACAGTAGGGACACCTTGTCTTTTGCTGGCCTATGTGCCAATTTTGCACTGGTTTTTTGCACTTTGATGGTGAAGGTGTAGTATTTAAATACTTACTGTAGGGCAAGGCTGAAAGCAGGTGCATAAAATCCAGTGTTCATAAATTATGAAAGTAAATTTGTCACAATAGGCATTTACTCATAGAAGTTTCTTGATTATCTGTTGAATATTTTGAATTTTTGGGTATTCATTTTCCCTCCAGTCAAACAAACCCTCTTTTAAAATACTGGCAGTGTTTGCATCTAGCTGTCTTTTTTCATGTTGTATGCATATAAATGGCAGAGTATGTAAATGGCAGATTTAGTTACACAACAAGAGATTCAAGCTATCAGAGAGAATAACTGTGACAGGAGGAAAGATCTTTGGACTGTGACCTGCAAAATAAGATTATTTATTTATGTACGCCTAGTTTACAATGTCTTACTCTAAGACCTGTAAGAAATAAACTCCAAACCTGAGTTTAAACTCTCTCGTCTTTCACTTCAACAGGAATACTAGTTCAGACAAATCTCAAAGTTTACACCTTTGGAGAATTTAAAGAGAAATCACAAGTAAAAACTCTACGACTGGGGATGCTTACAGTAGGAATACTTTGTCTCAGAAGTTAATGATATGGTCCAGGGCTGTCTTCTAACACATCGTCAATGGTATGTACTTTTAATACTGTAAGATTTTCATTAAACATAATTGCTGAAACTGAGGGTTGACAGAAATAGTTAGGAATTTAACACTAGGATAGAGACAGAGTTAGTGATCATAGAATCATAGAATCACAGAATCATAGAATGGTTTGGGTTGGAAAGAACCTTAAAGACCATCTAGTTCCGACCCCCCTGCCATGGGCAGGGACACATTCCACCAGACCAGGTTGCTCAAAGCCCCATCCAACCTGGTCTTGTGATCTCACAGGTAATTTTACTTGAGACAAGTCCTTTCACAGGGTTCATATGATTTTTGAAAGGGAGACCACAGAGAGCTCACCAGTGAATGTGAGATGTAGATGTCAGGGAGAGATGCTGCTCACACCTCCTAGACAAGCATTTCTGTTGGAAGTACATGATAGAGACTTCAGATAAACCACTCATTATTTAGCTGTCATTTGTACCTAGGCTGTTTTGGGTTTTGGAGGGATTTGGATATGTAGGCTCTGTCCTTAAAATTATCCACTTAGCTGTTCAGCTTGGTAAAGCAGGTGTCTATAGAGAAGGGCATGAAACCTGCTGTTACCCAATGCCAATGGATGCAGAGGTGCTCAGATGAAATATTTTGTTGACCGTGAAATGTGGCAATAAAAGAGAATCAACCATTCAGCAAAATACTCTTCCGGGAGCTAAAAAACGTTAATGCAGTCAGTGTTAAATAATATACTCGCATCAAATTGAAAAATAATACGACCAGTGCCAAAAGAGTCATGTTCCTGAAGCTGTCACTTAAATAACAAGGCAGTGCTACTCCAGCACATGGCCCAGGGTTGTGTGTGCTCTCCTGAGCATGGCAGAGAGGTTCCATTCAAAATGTCATTAGTAACTCCAATTCTGCCTCCTAGGATTTGAAAACCATTTATTAGGAAAGAATAAAAAAGGATATCGAAACATGGGAATGAGGGACAGGAGTCTTCGGTCCCAATTTTGGTTTCATTCTTATCAGCTTAATTTAACAAATAACTCCCCATATCTTCATGCTGCTGCTTGAAAGCTGCTTTTGATGAGACTAGAAGCAAACCACCCCCCTGTACTTTCAAGCAGGGCTTACATCCAACACAGTCAGTTAAAAATCTAATGAGGCAGGGGTGTAGCAACAGTTCCTTTCACTGGACTGATCGACGACTTTACAAATGAACAAGATACTTCTTTACGAGAGACCCAAGCATGCTAAAATGGTCCTTAAGTCAATCTCCAGCTACATTTCCCCCTCAAAACAAAAGAAAGAGATGACTGATTTAAAGTTGCTGTGGAGCTAACTGAAAGAGTCAGTCACAAGAATAATGCTGTTTTGGTGAAGAACAGCAGCTGCCATGGTGTAGCACCACTCTGTGGTATGTTGTTGCTGTTTAATAAATGGCAGCACAAATCCTGCTGCAATCCTTTAGAAAACCTTATTTTGCAAGACAAAACATCTTGTATATGTGCAGTGATAATCACATGTTACAGAATGAAGCATAAATGGATTGTAAGACAAAACCCATCTGTTGTACCTGCAGTTTATATGTAATACTGTATGATAAAATATGTTGGAAGTCATATAAATCATTGTGTCATTCTAACCCAAACTCTATGATCTCTATGCAGAAATCACAGCAGCTGTCTTTTTAAGTGTCCTTCCCAACAGTAACAAAATCTGACCTTATTAATGAATTGAAAGCTTAAAATGACTAGATAACTAGTTAATGGTAATTACTGTTCTGTTACAATTACCAAAATTCAACCCTTGCACACGTAAAGCACTTCAAATTTTACTAAACTATAAATGGATTGTTCTTTAACTAACTTATATGTGTTGATACGAATTGGGCTTATGAGATACACAGATTTGTGTAGTGCATGAAATAGGAATTACCGTAGGAACATAGAGTTTATATAAAACTTGTGCTATATTTTTATCCTGAGTTCACTGTAGAAATAAAGGATTTTGTACATTTATCTCTTTAAGAATTTACATTGACCTCATCACCACAGCAAGTCCCATTCAAAAATACAAACAGAACAAAGCTCTGCCTTCTATTCCCTGTGCCTGTAAGAATACTAACTACAATTTGTTGTAGCTTTGAGAAAGTCCTGAATCTGAAACAAGTTATAGGAAACATAATCCATGTTTTTACAACTAGCAAAGGCTATGTGGTGGGTATTTGAACTCAGACTATGGTTGTATTCACTGAGTCCACACTGGAAAAATCCCAGGAGGATCCCTGGAGAGACTGTAGCAATGCAATGGACAGTGACACCATTGTCTTCCAAAGGGTGAAGTATGGTTGTGAGCAAAGCTGTGATTTTCCTTTTGGGAAATTTGCCCAGTGTTGCTTTTGGCATGGAATTAGTCCAGGAAAGTGAATCCAAGGGAGTGGGGGACTATGGAAAAGCTCATTTTCCTTCTTTCCCTTGTATGCAGGGACAGTTGGCTGTAGTAGACGTTCTACTATCTGTGCTTTATCTTGCATCCTAATGATCCTACGCACTTGTGAGAGACCTAAATCAAAGCAAATCTTCCATTTATTTCACTGCATTTTGAATCAGAGCTGTTGCAGGCACACGGTCCTGAACTTTTTCAGAGCTGGTAGTAGGCACAGGGGAATAAACTCTGGTACAAAGTGTGTCCAGAACAGTTCCAGTAAACTCTAAAAGATTCACTAAAGCCAAACAATGCTGCAGCACACTCATCCAAAGCCCCTGGGGATTCAGAGAGGGAAAATAGCTGCAGGGAACTTTAAATTTGTTTGTCAAGCTAGCTTCCATCAGACAGTCCACAAGGTATAGAGAAAGCCATGAAAATGATGACATTCCTCACCCTGCACAGGAGTATGAGGCTACCACCACCCTTGTCTGATAGGAATAGAAAGGATGCTCTATGTGATCATTGGTGATCATCACCCCAAAGACATCTGTGGCAGATAGGTTTATTACATGTAGAGCATTTGATGTATGGCATGGACTTTGAGCAGGGGAAGAAAGACAAAGAGAACTCATTATTTATCATGTGCCAGATGGCAGCAATGCCAGGATCAGGATGGTTGTCCTAGGGGCATGCCAAGATCACCAGCAGTCAGCAAAAGACTAAGCGCATAGAAAACAGGTCCTTGGAAAAGGCATGAAGCCAGAGTGCACAAGCAAGTTAGTATACTTTGGATAAAAGAGGACGTTTTGTTACATGTACAGTAGCAGTTCCATCCTTTTCCTTCAGCCTTCAAAAACTGGTCCTTATTTTCTAACACTAGAGTTGGGACTGGCATTACAGAAAAGAAATCTGCCTGATCCTGTATTGACAAGAACCCTGCTTTGAGCAGGAGATGGGACAAGGTGACTCCAGGGTCCCTTCAGCCAATGTTTTCATGGTTTTGTGGCTGATTCTCCAGATGCTTCCAGGAGCCAACAAGTTTTGAAATATGACATCAGTATGACCACACTTCTCAAAAACAACCTTGCAGGTGACCAGGGATGGGCATTATAGTCATGGTTATTTGGGCTACAGGAAGTATAAGCCATAGCTGACAATTCACTCCTGTCCCTCTTTTAGGCTGTGGGCATACAGAACCAAATACTGCACATCTGATGGATATCTGGTTCACCTGGGCAGTATAAACACCTCTATTTCCTGCTAAGCTAGGGAATGCACCCTTCCAAATTTCATAAAGCTATTATACAGAGGAGAGGGAGAACTTGCTAGGTATTAGATGAAAACATTATGCTCAAAGCTAACAGATCTTTGCAAATAAGAGCACTTACTGAAAAAAAGAAAAATTAAGAAAAAATTTGCATATTTTTCGTTCAAAATTATAAGGTAAAAAAATAGCCCGAGATAAAATATGATGAGAAGGGTTGCATCAAAACACTCAAGTGCTGCTGAATACTTGAGCTAAGTGTATGGCTGTCACCCCCCATTTATACCATGTTGCAGAACCTGAAATAGTGGGTCATGAACGTGCCCCTATGACACTGCTGCATCTGAAAAGCCTGGTCCTAGTATGGCATGGCAGATGTGACCAGTTCATGCAACTCCCAGGTAAAATTTAAAATATAAAAAAGTTCCAGATTTGCACTGATTTTTTTTTTTTTTTTTTTTGACACTTCATAGTTTTCTCTTGGTAACATGCTTAAGTTGTAGCAATCGCCTGGAAGACATAAGATATGATGGAGAAGGTGGAGGAAAAGAAAGCACTTACTGCTAACTAGGTACTGGAGGATAAGCGCTAGTCTTGAGCAGACCTGATAAGAATTTCTGTACGAGAAGGGGTTTTCAGAAGAAATCAAATGCTAAATACTTCTACATAATTGTAAAAAAAGTAACCTGTGAAGTCATGGGCTATTAACTAATCACTATACTTCAACTAATGGCAGCATACAGTTGCTAGGTAACCCCTGATAAGATGTGTGCATTGCCTGCCTAAGAATTACTAGAGAAAAGTGATTCCCTCCGCCACTGCCACCACCACCAAAACCATCTCTGAGTGAAACTGATTACATAGGAGTTTCTGTTTTGACTGATTTTATAGGAGATAAATGGTACTACATCGTGTTTAGACAGATGAAAACTGCACGCCGGTTGATAAAATCTAAAAAAACGCAATCACTGAAGTGCATTTGTTGCTTTTTCAATGGGTACATTTGCCCTTGACATCATAACATTGTATGCTGGAATCTTGAGTTCTCCAACTGATTTATTTTTATATACTGCATTATATTTTGTAAGTTGTGAATAGTCAGAAGACTGGAAGCTGGCTCTGAAAATCAATAAGCAACAGATACCTACTGACATATATAAGCAGTGTTGCCCTTTTACTATTTTTTTAATATTTTTTACTCTCTATTTCACGCTATCACAGTTATGTGTTTGATAGAAATCTGACATTCAATTCTATTTGAGCATTTTTTTCTTTATTTTGATTCTCTGATTTAACATTAAATAAAAATAAATGCTAAGCCAATTCAATAAACAGTTTTTGAGGAAATATTATACTAGCGCACTTGTTCTGAATAAAATAATAACAAAAACAAGACTAAAAGCAAAACAAAGGCAAAAAAGACTTCCCCAATATGAACTACTACATGGAAACTGCTGGCAGAAAATAACAGATTTGATTATTCTTACCCAACTGTCTAGCATTAAGTATAGTATATATACTCTGCAAACTACTCTGCAAAAAGACTTACTATATCTCAAACAAGAGTCTTAATATTATTCCTTGCCCTGGAGAATCAGGCATTCTTGTACAAATTATTTAAAAGGAATCAAGACAAATTCAAAGCTATTTCACACTTCTAAGCTTATTATTTTTACAGTATGTTTGAGCTGTCTCCCTCTTCTGACTGATCCAAACATCCAAGGGGCCTACAACTGTCCAGACACATGAGGCTCCAGGTTTGGCATGGGCACAGCCCAGTCAGCCTCTCTCATGTGCATGAGTTTATACAGAGACTGCAGCGTCTGCCTCCAGGTACAGATCTGCAACTGGACATTTTCTTCATGGTAAGTACTCTGTCCTCTACCATAAGACTACCTATTATCCCCTAGGAAGGGGTAAGCAAGCAGTGAAAGAAAGAATAAAGTAAGAGATGAAAACATTATTATATTTTTGTTCTTGAGGTTAGGAGACACACCAGGGGTTTCTACACTACCAGAAGAGAAACACAGATGTTTGCATACACTTCAAGTGGAATGACTATTTTTGTATCCCAATCACACATCTCCTTTGGTGGCATCAGCCAGGGCTCTTTCCATGGCATGCATTGCTCACAGCTTGATGCAACAAACTTCCTGATAACTATATTGAGAAACAGCTTGTTTTGTTTTTCTAATTTGGAAAACAAAGGTACACTGCAAGCTGATCAGACTGGGAAGTCATACATCTTTAACTCAAAGTAAAAAGGGAAAGAAAAGAAGGAAACATCCTTTAGTTACAGCAGACACCTTCCTCTTTCTTCGCAAAGTATCCTGTCAGCATGGCTGACCTCATGCCACTTTTCAACACCATCTGAAAAAATAGGAAATCTTCGTTGTCTTTGTTCAGAAGTTAATATTAGGGATCTGTGGCCTGTAAAGAGAGGGTTTCAGGCTACTAGAAGAGACTCTTTCTCTGGTGGGATCAGCTATGAAACTAATGCAGACTACAAATTACTCCATGCATAAGCTGTCGGGTCTCAAAGGGTTGCCCTGGAAGGTAAGTTAAACACTAGGGTATCAATATCCAGTTTGGCCCAGAATAACATAGTCCAGCCTGATACTAGCTTTCATCTCTCAAAATCAGTCTCTTTCCATGGAAATCCTTACAGTAACAGGACCCCTTGCAGCTCCATTTCAGGAAATCACCTCAACCTAGTCTTGGGGATACCAAGTGTAGGAGGCCTAATAATAGTTTCTTAAAGCCTTTTAAAAGTGTGGAAGTTGGGAGACCTGCTGGACTTCGAGTATCCAACCGCTTGAGCTCATAGGGCTCACACACTCCATGAACACAGCCTCAGTGCTCAGTCAAGGATGGCCAAAAATGATTGAAGATCACATATGGGAATCCCTAGGTCAGGCTTATCAGACCAACATCGAGTTCAATGAACATTATTTGTACGATTCGCATCTTCAGTCAACACTACAGATCTGTGGTATTCCAAATTCACATAGTGATTTATATGATAGAATCATCTTGACACCTCAGCTCTAGTGGAGATCCAACCTATTCAATCTTAGCTTTTAAACTGAATCCCACTTAACTATGCGGTCCTAGCCTTTGGCTTTCCCTGTAATCAGTAGTGGGAAATAAAAAGCAATTCCAATCATAGCTGGACTCTGCTGATTATAGAGCTCAGTTGACTACACTCCTATCACAGATGATTCAGTTAAGTGTCTGTACAACTAAGTCAGGGGTGGATAATGTTAGCTACTAATAGACTTTTCTAATCACTGGGCTAACATCTCACTGGAGCAGGCAAGGGTGCAGGGAAGTCTTGGAAACTGTGAGCCAGTCTTTCAAAGCTCTGGAAAAAGCCAAAGCCAGTCTTGTGAACTGGGAACATGGCAAATGAGTGCCTGCAATTACCAGCTCCTCCAGTGCCCAATAAAGATGAGCTGGTGGACAATTTTTGTAAATGAACAGGATTGCACCACAAAATAACTTGTGTGTATCGCTCATCTTCTCAGGAAAATGACGCAGCAAACCTCTGAGTATTTGCTAATCTGTCAGATATTTAGCATGAGGCAATTCAGTCTGGTATTTGGTATATCATAGTAATTAGTAATAAAGAAGGAGACCTTGCTGTGAAAAGTTTACAGCATGAATGGTCTAGAGAGGAGTACTGAATTCATACCCTGCATATAAGTAATTTTACTGTGAATTCTGTGATTCCACCCCTCCTGAGCCAGAAAAGCCATAGCTGACTATTCTTCTCCTGACTTGTGGTCTGATGGCAGGTTTCTAAGACCATGTTTTACACTAATGGCAGGTGCCAATACTATATATTGTTGTGCCACTGTATATAATAAAGATGGCTGCTTTCTTCTGCTTCTTGGAGGTTATTTGCATTCCTAATCAGACACCAAATTTGGCTAAGCAAATTTGGGAGTCCCGAGGATGAAGCAGAAATTTAATTGCTTGAAATGTATCAAGTTGCCATATTTTGTTTATTTCCTGAGATTCAATTACGAAAATTGCCAGTCTGCAACTCCAAATTGCATGACAACTGTTGAACTTACAGTCTCACAAGGAAAATCACCCCAGAGCACAACACACACGTCTCTCGACTACCATAAATTAATATAAGCTGCCAGTAATTGAAAAGGGCAGAATAAACTCCACACCTCCTTTATTCTCTAACTGGTATAATGAGGATGTCATCCTATTGTCTCCTGGGTGGGATCTTTTGCCACCTCGGTTGTTACAGTTTTTTCTAGACACTGTGGTACAAATATGGTTTCGCTTCACAAAATCTCTCTGTGCCCTTACCAGTTTGTTCGTCCTTGTCAAATCAAGATTTCACACATTGTTTTCTGCACATTCCCTAATCTTAGCAAAAGTTTCATTTCCCCAGCCCACTGCCATCGGCTATTAGTCTGGCACAAAACTCAAGCTCAAAATGAAAAAGATAAACCAGAGAAAAGACAGCAGACAGAGCTACTATTGCTCTGCTTTCTCTTGTTGCTCTATCAAAATATGCTTAATAACGCCACTGTGTTACTGGTGAGCCAGAGAGACAACCAGGTGTATCTCATCATATCTTATGAATACTACCTATTCCTGAAAGATTCTATATCCACCCATTAGTGGTTCCAAAGTTCACCATGGCAATAGACAGAGGAACATTTCATTGTCTAATGGATACAACACAGCAATAACAACGTGGTATCAGCAACTGTGGATGTTACTGACCAACAAGGTCACAAACAACACATATCTGCTCCAAACTTTGACTCTTGAAACCAAAAGACCAAAGTCCTAAAATGACAATTCAAAATTTTACACATTAATAATATTTTTTGATATATATATGTTAGGGCATCTTCCTAAGATCTTAGTTATCTGACAGACTTTAGCATTTTTGCCTATTTGTTACCAGCAAAGTAACGAAATTGAGCTTGTTTAGAAAAGAGAGAAAATTATTATGCACAAAAAGACAAACGTTTTAAAATGTAATGAAATACTGTCAATTTGTTTAAAAATTTTTACTGGCAGATTCTGGCTTCTATGGGTGAAAAACTCTCTTCTGTGGTTTAGAAAAGAATGATTTTCCTCTTAGCATTCAAATTTGCATGCCAATATACTTTGCATATAATTTACATACCATACTGTATCACAACCACTTTGTCTCTTATTGTAAAATCCAAGATCAGCTCCTAGCATTTCATAGCTAGGATTATTAAAACATTTTGTTAAGTCAAGTCTGAAGATGAGCTTTCAGCCTGATGCTCCTGAAACTGCATACTAATGTGCAGGAAAGGTGAACATCTGATTCAGGCACTGGATTGCATGCCTTGTCCAGTCCCAACATTCTTACAGGCCTGTTTTCAAATTTGGACAATCTCATTTAGTATTTTTATAACTCAGCTCCTTATTTTTAAAATAAGACAAATGGTAATTCTTATTTTCTTTCTTTTCTAATCTCGTCTTTTTGAGTGATTAGCTGTAATCACTCAAAGGCACAGTTTTTCTATCACTCTGTGTGTGGGCAGGTACCCAGTGAGATACCAATCCTGTCTAGAAAGCATTACTGTAATGCCTTCATTGATCAAAACTACTCAGCCTTTTTTCAGCTAAATGATTTATGCAAAAAAATACCTATTTGCTACAGAACGTGTTTTTTTTTTTTTCTTTTTCCATAGATCCACACAAGTTTTATGGAAACTTTAAAAAGGGAATTTTTTTCATGTCAAAGACATGACTTTTGGTTAAACTTCAAGTAACACAAAGCTTACCACCACCTACAGTTTAGTGTCACAGCACTCCTATGGGAAACCAACTCTCCACCCACTTGGCTCAGAACAAGGATCTCAGTATGAACCAGGAGCCATGTTGAACACCTACCTGTCCCAGTTCTCATAAAATATCTGTAATAATAAAAAATCTACAGAAAATGAAACCATTCCAGGAGGCTGTTATCCAGTGTAGTGGACAACGTTTAGCCCACATAGAAAAGCAGTGCAGAAAGTCAGGGTCTCCCTCCTTCTGCACAAGGACCTACACCTACACTCTATTCTGGGTCCTCATTGGTGTGTTTCTAGCATGGAAAACTAGGAAAAGACTTTATTTCATCCAAATGGGAAACCAGCAATGCTCCACAGTGTCAAAAATCTCTGCAGTGCACAGAACCTCACCCTG
>NW_009909580.1:11964-40871 GCF_000696875.1 Nestor notabilis
GTGTACACATAGTACTTTTGTGGGGAAAGTCAGAGTGCACATCCTGAAGCTGCCTGTGATGCTTCTGTAATGTGAAGTAGCAGCTTCCTGCAAGGGACCCAGCTGAGGGCCACGAAGCACCTGAAACCTCTTCCTTACTTGCGGCAAGGACTCTAGGACATGACTTAATGCAACGTACCTTAAACAGCTAAGATAGATTGCAGAGGTTAGGGGTGTGAGTCGTCACACTGTACTCAATAAACTGCTTGCAAGTAGCACTGCATTACTTATCTCCAGATACTACCTTGAGCCTGTATCATGGCTTAATGCTTCTCTAATCAATAGATCATCATTGTAATCTCTCTACTTAAGACAAACTCAAAATCAGCATTTCAGAGGAAGCCGAAGATTTGATCTCTTTTCCTAAATATTCATCTATTGTAGCCAAAGTTACTTGTTGTATATGAAGAATTCCCAATTCTCTCCATGATGAAGCAGATATGAGTTACTCTAAAATTAATAGCAAAATGTGTAAGAAGGTGAAGTGGATCAAGTTGTGCTGCCTAACCTCAGTACAGACTGCTACTGTTGTGCTGCAGAACATGATGAACTTTGCAGAGTCAATTTAGTGTCTTGGGAAAAGGCAAAGAGAAAAAAGGCAGCTCTGGTCCTAAGCACCACTCTGGTCAAATGGGTAACAGTTAAGAGGGGCCATTAACACTCTCAGCTTCACATCTTGATAGTGCACAGGTAGCACTAGAAGAATGGGCAACTCTTTATTTTAGGAACAAATACTGGGATTTCCCTGAAAATATCTAACTATGTTACATTATCTGGCACCTGTGTGCCAGACACCTGTATGCTGCTGAACACCCGGCTGCTATATACTATATATGTAACATGCATTTCTTTTCTTTTCTTTCTTTTTTTTTCTTTTTTTTTTTTTTAATCTTGGCAAAGTAGTTAAAGTCTCTGAAAAACATTTTGGACAAAGATGCCAGCACAGATTGTACAGTAAAATATATCAAGTCTGCCAATACATGCACACCATGCTTGAAACGCTGCTTATATTTGCCTCTCAATGATCTATTGCACAAATTACTGGAATTCTGAAATAGTACAAGCCATATCTTCATATTTCTATTTGGTATAGATTTGATAATGAAGGCATGCAAACTCCTCAACAAGCAATATTTGTATTCTAGCTATTCTCTTTTCTGGTCAGTAAGAATATCCTTTCTTTCAGAGCAGTGTCTGCTTATCTTTCATTTCTGCTCTTGCCTGCTACAGGCAATATAGCTGAATGCTGCTGATATGACTTTTGTCCAGTTCGAAGTCTAAAAAAGATACCTTTTGTATGACAACTTCTCCAGGAATTAAATAAACTCAGTGATGGCATTTTGAGTTTTAAAAGAACTGAGTCACACATTGCTTGTGTGTGCACAGTGATCAGTAGCTAGATGAAACTGTCTAGTGTCCAGTAGCATTCACAACTCTGCTAGGTAGATCTCAGAAAACACAATACCCTTCTATGAAAGAATATATTCATATATATACATGCTGTTATTTGGAAGATCAGTCCCTTAATGATATATTTACTTTTATAAAAGGTCATAAACCTCCTCAAGAAGTACAAGGAAGGACAAAAGATTATGTACAACTACTGAGTTCAGTAATAATAATACTAGTAAATAAAGTATGTCAAGATAAACACTATTTTTTTTTTTAGGATGGACTGGGTTTTCATACTAGTGTTGACAAAAGAAGTATCAAGATATATTTTCAACTGATGAATATTTCAACAGACAAGTATATTAACTGAACATATTAACTGACACAGAAAACATGATACTCTCTCTTTTGGATGAACATATTATTCATATGCTATACTTATGTTTTGTATGTCTCCAGTTAGTAACTGCCTGACTCTTCCATTCAGTGCACAGTACCCAAAACAGAAGTTAGCTCTTCTGTTTGTGCATATGCACGCACAGATACGTAGACACACACACAAAACCCTAAAGCAACGTACTGCATTTATCTTCTTCCCATTTTTAGATCATACATATTTCATTAAGCTTCATGCAGAGTGTCTTCTGATTTATGGTAATTGTCAACAAAAGCAAAAAATGCCGACAATTTTAACCCTGCAGTACTGAGGCTTTAAGTGGGATAAAATTAAAATGTTTAGGGGGAAAAAAAACCCAGAACACCCTCAGCCACTGGGAGCTTGACCCTTGAGATGTTGTCAATTTTTTATTTTATTTTATTGTGTTTGTTGTCTGCAGAAGCAGATGCCAGCAGCAACATCTGATGTACCGGACACCTCCAGTGTTATCCCAGCATGCTCATGGCCTGGAGGATTTGGAGTGAGACTAATTTCCATATCAAACCCAATTTAGATGAAACATCTTGGTTTAAAAAAAAAAAAAGAAAAGCCAGCGCATCAATAGCCCCTTGATTAGATTTTCATCTCCTGAGCAGACAAATATGAATATTTATTACCATGAATGCAGATTTCCCTCTTTCCATTGCTCTGATCTTGAATATTACCCACTGCTAATTTTTATGAAAATTTGGGCAACATAATGTTTTCACATAAACTGACAGTTCTTGAGATAATCCCGTTATTGTTTGGTGGGAAATGACAGTTTCTGCTTATTCATGTGTTAACGAGGGATTAAATATTGTTTTTCATCACCATAATCTAAGATGGACTGGAAATTAAAATTCGAACATTGTGCATTAGCAGAGCTCTGAGGACTAGAATTTGTTTGCATTCACTTAGTAAAGATCTGTAAATTAACAGTTTAACAATCAAGAGAAATCAGTATCATAAAACCAGCACTGATGTTTGTAAAATGAAGTCATTACTTGCTAAAGGTAAAGAGTCAGAGAGAGAAATAGTTCGCAAAATGACATCCCTTTGCAAGAGCAAAGTGCACAGCAAACTGATGTCAGCTGCAGTGGTCCCTAGGCATTAAATGGACTAGGTCATTTTAATGTGGCAGAGAATCATGTCCCTTTTTCTCGTCACAGGTTCTGATACTCAAACACTTAATATGCTTAGATCACATTGAAAAATCGCTCCATGATGGATCTATCCGTACCACTAAAAGTAGTCATACTGACCCATGAGCTGTTTTCATGTATGCCAAAGTGCTGTGCTCGTGCCCTATCCAGGTCTTGGCATGCAGCACATAGATGCATATAGTTCTTCACTGAAATGGGTATTTTGCTGGGTATACTTCCTATATATAGCTATAAAGGATCAGTTATTTCCTTAATGCTTGTGCCTAATGCCCAGCAAAGTGAATCAGGGATACCTACATGTACCAAAGTGAAAATAAAGACCTATCAGTGACACTCTGCAGTTCAGGAGCTATTACACTGTTGTTTCTACAGAAGCTTTAAGTTATAAATTCAGTTAAGTAGGTCTGCAATTCTGTTTAAAAAGCCCCAACATTTCCCTTTAATACTAGTCAAAGTGCAAACAAAACAAACTAGTTAGTGAAAACTAACAAAGCTTAGTCAAAGCAACTGAAACATCTGCCTAACCAAATATTGAAACATGCTTTCATTTAGAATCTTATTAAAAATATTCTAAAATATGATTTGATATGTATAGCACATAAAGCCTTACATCCTGAAGGATGCTGAAGTGATGGACACGCAGCAGGGCTACAGCAATGTTGCCTCTGAGGGTGGAAACTTCGCAATATACAAGTGCAAAACTGTTCTGGGCAGGATGAATAAGAATGTGCTACCAAATCCCCAGTCTTCCCTGAAAAAGAACAGATCTTACATTTTACAGCCTAGAACTAAAAAACCTTCTTGCAACTACATGGAAGAAAAAAGTCACTACCTGGAGCTGAAGCTTGAATTCTGAGGAAAACACATGCCTTTAACACCTGTGCTGCAAAGCAGATTGCACTGAAACTGCCTGCTGTCAACAGTCCCTGGCCTGGATCTTACTTAGACTTAGAAGCAGAATGCTCTAGAAGAGTAGTAGTTGGCACAGGGCGTAATCTGAGTGACCATGCCAACAACACAAAACTTCAGAGGAATGTGAGACCATGACATGCTCCATGCCTGTTCTTGTTTATTTTACTAATGCTGATGTAGCTATAAGGCTCCTGATGCTAGGGACTCATATAGAAATGTTGGATGTCTAACGGCTTGCATCTTAGCCCAAGACACTTACTCTCCTGTGCTTATATAACGAGGAAGCATTTGCTGTCCAGGAACTGCTAGAGAGAGGGCTGAGAGACTGAGATCTGCCACCTCTTCCTCTCTTCAAATAGTTAAATCTGTGTTTGAGATTGCTTGAAATCCACATCTTCCTGCCAGGATCAAGCTCTTGCCTCTGGAGGTGGAAGAATCTCCCTTTTCATGATTTCTGACCAGCTCCATCACTCAAACTTCAGACAGTTAAACAGAATTTATTCTTATCTATAGTTTCCCCAGCCAAACCATTACACCACTGAAGATTTTGTTTTTCTTTCAGTCATAAAGAACTGGCTGCTGGTAGAGGGAGGATGCTGACTTCATGAATCTGTACAAACAATCACGTTCTCCTATATAGAGGTCCTACATATCTTCTTTACGAATACATCAAATGCAGGCTGCCAAAACATAGGGTAGATTATAACATTAATTTTTAAGCAGAATTACCCTGCAGTTTGCTTTATGTAGTTGGTGCTGGTAACTAAATCTCTTTCCTCTACAGATCTATAACGGTTTGTAAAAGAAACTCTGCTTTAAAAACAATGGCATGACATGGCCTAAAACCAAGACAAATCCTTACAACAAACATATGCTACTTTTTAAACGGAACAATGTTAAAAAAGACAGAAAGGAACAACACTGGTAGGATGCATAAGTTCCAGAAGCCACAAGGCAAACCATATCTTGTTTCATTTTACATGATACTGAATAAAAATTGAATTGCTATAGTTGCCATGGCAACTGCCACATCACTTGGCACTTCTGCTCCTTTAAATCACACAGTGCTACTGTAAAGGAATTCATGAACCAACATGACACTTGAATACTTGTGCTTTTTATACTGTTTCAGGAGGAAAACATAAATCAATATAGACTGATAGTTGTCTCAGAAAATCAGGTTTGTTGTATTTTTCTTAACATTATAATATCCTCATTTCCTTGTCGTGTTCTTCAGAAATTTGTAAAGAAGGTGGAGGGCGTTGTCACAATCAGAGCACAAGAAAAGAAATTACTGATGACACCTGATTTCCAAACTGAAGCTGTGACCTGTCATTCAGATGTCAAAATGACTCTGCTATGCAATATTCAAATCAAATACAAGGGATAAACATTGGAACTTTGCCCCTTCACAACCAGAGATAGTGTGATATGTGACAGAAGACAGTCTCAGCAGCACCCAGGCATCTCTTTAACTCTAAACTTATCAGTGTCTTAAAGGCAAAGACTGACTATATACTTAAAGCTAAGCATATTCTAAATATTTGCAGAGTTGAGGCCATGATTCATATTGTTTTAGTATGTTCTGTGTATAAAATGCAGTCACAGAAGGTATATGACAAAATAATGTAGTAAAATGATATACATATTCATGATGTATATTTTTTGTTTTTATTTTGCTGTTTATTAACACTCTGGATGCAATTTATTTGAAAAGCAGCCCTCTAGTGGGCTATGTACTATAATGAATAGTTAATAAATAGCATTGATATTATATCTAAGTATTAGCTAAAATGCATTTTGCAAAAACATACAAGATCTTAAATAAATGAGCCATAGAGCTTCATCATTCTCTTTGGAGAAATTTAATGTTCTGTTTAGCTGTATTCCTTAAAGCTCTTGAAGTATTACTTCAAAACACTACTCTATGGCTTCTGATTAGCATCACTTTACTATATATGTATACTCACAAAACTGTAATAGTGACATATTATTCACTGTCAGTAAAACTCCATAAAAGTAGTATATGACTAGTAGCATTTTATGTAAAATATAATATATGAATTTTTAAGGGTTACACAATTTTAGAATCTATAATTTGAGGGAGGGAGGGTAAGGGGTCAAGGTAAATTTTCCTCATTGTACCTTCACCAAGCATATTTCTAGGACTGTACTTCTTAAAGTTTTTCTTTTAATGTTATTTTTCTCAGTCGTATATATAGCCTTAAAGTTACATGCCTTAAAGCACAGAGACCATCTGTGACCTGACACATGCCTTGCCCATAGCAACATATGTTGCTCCGAGACACTATCCTCCTGGAAATCTCTGCTCAACTGCTAATCAGCACAGCCACAGTGATCAGCAAAAGCCAGCAGCAAGAGCTGTCTGCAGGATCTCCAGTCCCAGATCTC
This sequence comes from Nestor notabilis, assembly GCF_000696875.1. NCBI lineage: Eukaryota > Metazoa > Chordata > Aves > Psittaciformes > Psittacidae > Nestor > Nestor notabilis. The sequence continues at coordinate 18,301 of NW_009909580.1, forward strand.
ATGCAACAGGAAAAAATGAAAATGCTGATCTCTAAGCCATAGGTTTTGTAGGAAAAGATGCTGAAAGCAGGCTCACGGAAAAAGCCTTCCCTGGTGTCTCCCTGTCTAAGAATGCTTACACTGTAAGACTGAGGTATATTCTGTCATATTCACCTGTGCTCCAGTTCAGCCTAATTAGTTCTAGTAACAGGAGAGTGGGTTTCAATGGAAGTTGAAAAACACAGTTCTGACTTGGGTTAAAACTCGAGTATTTATGAGTGCACAGCTGCTGTTCCTACACTGTGGTCAGTGTCAGAGCTGCCTTATCTAACTACGTGAGAGTACAGCATCACCTCCTATCCCAGTGTACCTCTGGGCACAATACCAGCTCCAGATAAGGAACATTGCTGATTGCCAAGATGTCTTTTTAAGAAAAGCAGCTGGAGTAGAGCCCAGGCCCATTTGGTCTTCACAAGCCAAAAGCCAACCCTTAGCATTCTATGTAGTAGTTGGAAAAGATCAGAAAAACACAACAACTTATTCTTCAACAACTGCAAATGATTTGTCAAGTTCTGCACTCAATTTTTTTATGGATTTCCATATAATTCTGGGCAAAATCTGGATACATAGACATTAATGACAATATCTGGCAACATTAAGGAAGATACTAAGTTAGAAATCTGACTCCTGCCTCAAAAAGGCTTGCACATCACTGGATAGTCTGCCTTATCATGTCCTCTAGCTTCACTAGAATTTTTAAATGCAGTTTTCTTTATGCAACATCAACATAATTCCACACCTATCAAAATATATTTAAATGAGAATATCCTGAAACATGTCAAAATATCACTGCTCTATTTTAGAACATCTAGAGGTATGACAGTGTTCATTGCGCATATATTTTGGGTTGTTTCCATTTGGTTTAGAAAACTATTCTCATTCTTATGTCTGACATATGAGAACCGCGATTCAAATCCTACAAACAGTTCCAGTTCCAGCGATGAGTGTATTATGTGCAACACTACCAGGAAATTGAGAGTTTATTTAAAATAACATATTCTGGAGTGGGCGCTGTTTTACCAGCTCAAGACATAAACAGTGCCATTCCCTTGGTTTCAGTCCTTGATTCAGGTAATTTATTATTCAAATCACAGACTCTTGGCCTCCAAAAACTGATTTGAATCGTTACACTTTCCTGAGCCACTGGAGAGCCTGACCTGTTATCTGAAATTGTAGCTGAAAACTAATTTCAGTCAAAAGCTGGATAATCAATTATTTTTCCATGCCATAGCAACTGGATTTGAACCATTATTTGAAATTTTCTTAAACTGGAGATGGACTTGAACCAGACAGACTTCAGTCACAGCCAAGTTCAGTGTGGAACTGAAAAATACTCTGCTTTTATAACAGTGCAAAAGTGATTATGTGAAAAGAAAGAAGTAGTTCAGTTCCGGAAGGATGTGGAAGGAATTCTGGGTTACTCAGTGACCTTGGTGCAACACTGAGGTTCACGGTGGCTGCTGAGGTCCCTTGGGCTGGAGAGCAGCTCCTGAGCACAAGTCCAGCTGGAGCAACATTTGCATAGTACTTGGGCTCCCAACCCCACTGAATCCTGAACTCATCAGTAGTCAGGTGGAACTGTACTGCTGCTGAGGAGGCTTTCCCTCCATGTGAGACCAAATGCTGCTCCCAAGATCTTGCAGGGGTGCTCAGCTGTATAAAGCAACAAATTCAACTATTTTTTCTGTAAAAACAATGGTCCACATCAAGTTGGGAAATAGGAGAATAAAGTTACGGGTCCTGCTTTAATGCTCTTCAGGTTTTTTTTTCCAGTACTATGCCTCTCATTATGCAAATATACACAGAGATAACACAACACTTAGATTCATACCCTCACATACACTCAACTAGAGGAGGTTCTTGAACTTCTGAAGATGATTTTAGTACTTCAGAGATCTATTTCATGTGTGGAGGATCTAAAGAAAATACCTCAAAGACAACAGCAGCTTCATTGTACCTGAATAAGCCAGAAGGTGTGAAAAGCTCATGATAAATTTGTGTGGCACAAACATCATGCATCCAATGACTCAAACAAATCTTGGAAGCCTACTGTATAGGACTTCTAGAGCTGTTATAGACATTGGAAAACTCCAAATAGAAAATAAACATTTTAGGAAATATAATGCCAGAGATAGTGAGGCCTACAGCAGTGCACACATCCTCAGGACTTCAGTGTTGGTACTGGTTTCCTCTACAGCAGAGTTATTCCTGGTTTCCTGATATAACAGCCTTCTTACAAAGAAAGTAGGTGCCAAAATAATCAGTACTTTGAGTGATACACAGCATGTCAACCTCCAATCCAACACTCTGGATCCCTGCAATGTTTAATATTCTGCTGGCAAATGTTAGATGTTGAGGTGTATGCACTGTGGAAGTACCAGTAAGGATCTGTTCCACAATAACCTAACAGAAAGCTCTGCTTACCTACTGTCCAGACAATGTTTTGCACTGTATCATCCAAACCTTCTCAAGAAACATACAGAACTCTTAAGTAAACATCCTGACACATGAGCAGCTTCTGATGTTTCCTCTTAGGAACTCATTTTTAATCCTGCTAAAGCAGAGCCCACCCTACTTGGACACAACACAGCTAGCCTCAGCTCCACCAAGAACCCCAAAACCTCACTGAAGCTGTGGAAATCTTTTACATGACATAAAGATGATGAACTGTATCGTAGCTGTGGTAGACTCCAGAACTATGTTGTTAATGACTACATAGCACATGTTTATGCAGTGACATAAAACCAATTTATCAGCCCTCTCCATACTTGACTGAATGGCTCAATAAGCTCGGTGTGAATATTATAATCTGTTGTTGCTCTCAAAATGCTTTTCTTGAGACAGAGAGAGAAAGCAAGAGGCTGAAGAGCTCAGAGAAGTATTTTTCTTCACAGAGGGAAAGACAGTTTCCTTACACTGTACCCAAGGCCTGGGTAGTCATTGATGACTACACATTTCTTACTAAAGCGGAAATCTCTTTATCACAGATCAACACCTAAACCTGATTCCACTGTCCAGAGCAACACATGAATTATTGCTGAGCTTACAACAGTTCCTGAATTCGTTTATACAGCAGCTCCATTTGCCACTAGTATCTCAGCTATATTTCTCTTTATATGAAACTTGCCATGCAAAATCAATCTTTTTTATTTTACAGTCCTGCAAGTGAAGATTACATATCCATTAACTTTGTCATGAGTCTGACCTACTGTCCAAACAAAAAGGCCATTTCTCATTCTGAAACTAAAGAGTTTTTTCTAAGTACTTTTGATTTGAACATCTTGACTTTGATTTAGTTACCATTACATATAAATCCATTTCTATCATGTGAAGAAAAAGAAATCCTCATTTAACAAAAGGATCTTTCAGTATATTAAAATATGTACTTTCTATTACTTTAACACTGTTAAACACCACAGTCAAAACCAAAGTGCAAACTTGGATTAACACAGATTTAACCTGAAATAGCCTGAGACCGATACCCTACCAACAAACAAACAGATTGGTTACAGCACTCCTTCGTTTTTCATGTAGGTGAGACTGCAGAAAGGTATTAATTATGTACACAATCATATCTGATAAGACTCAGAAAGGCGAATGTACACAGCTGGGAGAATTCACATCCAACAAAATATATAAGCAGCTGAATAAATATTCTTACATCACCTTAACGTTCCAAACCACTTAGTTTTCTTGCGGTTGATCACCATATCTCAGATGTAACATGGAATATATTTAGGCCAAACTGTCTGCTTCATTTTGTTAATTCATTTTCACTTTTTGCCTTCTAAAAATGCATATTGGGCAGATCGTAAGGTAAAAACTTCTGTCAAAGTATTAATCTAAGTAGTATCACCAGGATTTTTTTACAACTATGACAGCCTAAATATATGAAGGTGAGTTCTGCAATGACTTTTACTAAACCAAGCAGAAGAAACAGACTAGGGAGCCGTCTAACCTAAGAGCTTGTCCATTTTTTCCAGTCCTCAAGTCTCTAACTCCAGTACATCCTTAGACTACCTTATAACAACCCTATTATTACAATGTGGATTAATGATGCACTGAACAGGTGACAACTTGTTGCATTTCAAGTATCCACCAAAAGTGCTTTCTTTCCCCATTGACCACATATGAGAAAACAATTCATTTAAGAGTAAGCATCTAAAGTGAAGTGGGCGTTCCTTTTCCAGCTGACACTGAAGTTGACTAGAATCCATTCAATGGCTGGAGTAGGACAAAATACATGGAGGTATTTCATTAGCATGAGGAGTGCTGTTGTGTAAAATTTTATTTAATGGGGCTTCCAAAGTCTGTGACAGAGTCCTGGTTCTCCTGTTATTTAGAAGAAGACAGGGCTTGTGGATAAGCCAAATGCGAGTTTTGCTCTGGCTTGAAGGCAGGACACAGACTGAGGTGTACAGTCATGCTCCAGGTTACACTTCCCAGCTCTTAAGGTTATGCACCTTTGGAAACTCAACTAGTGAAATGAGCTCCACTTAAGGAGATGCTGGTTTTCATTTTCTGATGATTTCAGCTATGTTTGTTTGAAAGTTCTAATTCTTTTAGCTTTGACCCCAAGCATCAGTGTTGGTACCTCTTAAGGAGCAATTCTTTTAATAATGTGAATAAAGTTACACAAAGAACCTCAGAAATCCTGGCTAAGTTCTCAGGCGTGAACTGATAAAAATTATAAATATAAAAATTTAAAATCAGTAAAAAAAGAAAAAAACTTAAATTCCTTCAATATATTACAAGTTATTAATTCATCATTCTTAATACTGAGAATACTGTAATCACAAGAAAAAGGCATTTGTCTAGCTCTGTGAGCATTCACCACTAGCCAAATTACTTAAATGAAAAGGAAAAAAGAAAGATAACTGTGTACACAAAATTAGCACGAGAATTAGCAATCACAGTGGTTGATACAAGTTTCCTAGCAGATCACATCGTGTTTATTAATAAATGATGAACTGCTTAGTGGAGTTTTCGCTTAGTGATGTCACCATAATAAGAGACACATGTTTTATTTAAGTTTCAAGTTACATCCAAAATAAGCCAGTCATTCACTGTCAGATTCTCTCTAACATCAGAAGACACTTTACCCCAAATTTAAACTTTCATTGATCTAGATGAGATAGCACTCCATCAAAACCAAGGGGAATAACATGACAAATTCAGTTGCTGTGCTCATCTTTGGGGATTTTGTTCCTGTGATACAACAAAGCAAAAAACTGCTTTTCTTAAAGCCGGCTGCACTTTTCTCATAAGGATAGCATTTTTTTTTCCTCTGTGGGATACAGTGCTGTTTGTGCAGCAGATTGTATTTTGACAGATGCAACTGTATCATAAAAAGGCCCTTAGCACTATCAGACTGGTTGCTCACAAACGTTCAGAAGCTCCAAGATTTCTTAAAAAACCCAACAATTAGAATGTTTTTGAGAGTGTAAAATGCCTCCAAGCCACTTACCTCCCCCACACCAGTCTGCAGAATTTTCAGTCCAGTTGTTTTTTCAAGCTTGTCTTTGTTTATGGCTGTAAGGAAAATTAAGATTGAGTTACAGGAAATCTGGACTATGCATGATTTTGCAGCATTTAGAATATAACCAACCTTCTTTCCACCATCAATAAATTAATGACTGTTCCTACCTATGCCATCTATGGGATATCCTTCCCTGACAGCAACTCTGCTAGTGAGTTTTCTAAATGCACAGATATGCCATTAATTGTTCATTATTATGTGAAGAAAAAAACAAAAAAGAGAAGCTAATTTCAGTTCTCTTGTATACACAGTATAACACACACTTAACACATATACACAATATGTTTGGACAGTCCTCTTCAGTGGAAACTTCCCACTGTCATCCTTGCAGTGCAGGTGCAGGGCAGCACCTTGCCATTGCAACAGCACTGTCACTGTGTAGGGCACTTCACAACAAACTCTCACATAGCAGGTAAGATAAATAGTTTATTTCACAGATAGGGGCGCAATGCACGATGTTTTCTTTTTTGAAATTTAGGGGGTTTATTAGCTTGGATATCAGTAAAAGCATTCAAAACAAAAATAAAGTAATTCAGCATAAACCAGCTGAATGCAAAATAGAGATCGTAACACTAAGACTACATATATACTTACAACCCAAACATACCCAGGGCATGAACATGAGCACTGTCTTTGCTATCACCCACACTTCTAAATCATTACCATGGTTTCAAATTATTTTGGCCTTTGCCCACTAATATTTGCACCAAAAAAATTACCAACCACAGTTATGGGGACAGCACAAGGATGAGATTATTCTTGTCTTGGGGTATGTGTAAGGTCATCTTGTTTTACATGGGAAGACTTTAACCTTCTAGATACAAACTGTGTCAGTTGGACTCAGCCAAAACCCAGGTACCTGGGTTGTTTTATTTATGAATATAAATGAAGCCTTGCAGCCTTGTTAAACTCTTCTCCCTTCAGCTACCTAGTCATCAACTATGTAATCCAAGTGAGTCATCTAAATTCTTTCTGCAGTCAGTGGAAAGGGATGGACATTTAATACGATGAGTCATCTCGTATTATCTTACACTCATCTGCAGGCACCTATCGCTTTCCTTTGATTACAGACACAACTTGGATAGACTAGGCTTCTCAACTGAAGTTGCCTGAAGGAAACATTCATGCCAGAAATGACAAGAAGAGTGCTACAGCATATTGTACACTGTAAAGTTACATTAAAATACCGAAAGGAATTAATCTTTTTCTTTAATTCGCAAAAAATACTTTTCAATTGTTGCAGTTCTGAGCATATTCAAAACAGTTGAGATTACAGTGGACAATCCTCAGAAGCAATATTACTGTGAATTGACACTTTATTTAGTTTGTCCAAAGTGCTACACAAATGACTCACATTCATTTCAGAGGCAAGTTTTGTCATTAGGACTCCATCTCACCTCAAATATCTAAAATGTAAAAAGATTTAGGTAAGAGTTTGTATGTGCAAAGACTCAAGAAGTAAAACCTCAAGAAATTCTAATACCGCAAAACTTTCCTGTCTGCCTTCAGCAAGGAATAAATGTATTGCCATGATTTAAATGGAGTGGAACATTCTGTCGACCTTTTAGACCCACACAGCTTTATTTTTTTTTTCTTTCTCATATGCTAGTGATTAAGAAGATAGCAACATGGAGTTAAGCACAGGTTTGGTGAATGATAGCCTAAAAACTACATGCAGTACTCACATACTTAATACTTATGCTATGCTTTATACATTCACAAGCATATTTATTCCATCTGGAGTCATCTGAGAAAATTGTTGCCTGGATTGTGTAATTTGAGGTTATATTTTGACTGTGTTGTATATATGTTGCACAGTACAAATTTCTAAAAAATAAGTATATTTTTGAAAACAAGCTTAATTTTTGGCCTTGAGTACTTTGCACTCTGGACTATGTACTTTGGACTTTGTACTGGACTTCATACTTGACTGTTTTGCTTTACTGATGGCTGATGGCCTGCCATGTCATATAACAAGATTCACTCTTTTGGATGTGCCATTTTGCTGCAAAGGTGTGCCATGCTACCACACTGACCACCTCACACCCAGCATATATATTAAATGTAGATTTCTACCAAATGCAAAAATCTAGAAAAAAAAAATAATAAATCTTTTCTGTTATAAAAACAGAAAGCTCCATGGCTCCTTCAAAGAAATTGGATGGTCCAACAAATAATTGTCTGGTAGCCTAGAATAAAGAAAACTTCACAGCAGAGTGGCTGCAAATTAAATGGATATAAGCAAACAACAAAGCTTAAATCCCAGTGTGTAATTTCCTACCACATCAACAGTTAATAGAAAATATTGGGTCTGCTGAATCACTAAGTTTTATAATTACTATTACATATTTGACCTCCTTTTCATAGGTTTCCTGCAGACTTTAATTATTGATGCTTTGATTTTAAAAACAAAAAAAAGTTTACTTACACCCCTTTTTCCCCCTTGATATCGGCTAAAACACAAAGGACAGCTCTGACAGCCATGCTAACATAAACCCTGCCAAAATTAGGAGGCATGAAGGCACGACGTGTTATTGATTAAATCATAACCTGAAAACGGTCAAGCTCTGGCACTGTCAGACTGCAGAGAGAGACACAGCAGACAGTTGCTGGCATGTTCACTCCAGGCATGTACATAAGCATATTTTAGCTAACCTTGAACTCCACAAGCAGTTCAGGAAGGTCACGAAATTCTGTCAAAAATGGTGCTGAAGCTGAAGAAGAACTACATATCAAACAGCTGATTCAAGCTGTGGAACAGTGATTATAATTATTTAACCTTTTCTATGCATAACTATAATTGAGAATTTAAGACAATAAAACATAGTCGCTATCCTATAGATAGATGAAGAAGTGGTGAGAGAATAAATTCAGGTATTAAGAACAAGCTACTAATCCTTTGAAAAGTGGCCCAATTTTTTTGTTTAAAGTATATTAGTGTACTATCTGCTAGCTTTTATTCCAATACAAATATACAGCAGAAGATATTTCTGTTGCAAATTTTATGAACTGGAAGGGTAACACGATATATTGCACATTCCATCAAAGTTGATTTTTTAGTTTAAAGTTCTGAAATACAAATGGAGAACTGACAAACTCATCAGTAAAGAGGCATAATAAAAACAGCTATTAAATAAAAAAGAAAAAAAACCCCACAACCCCAGTTAGCAACATATAAATCCCTTTTTTAATCTTCCACTGAAACAAAAAGGGCTTCCAAACACACAAAAAAGGAGGCCTTTAAATTAAATTCACTAGATGAAGGATATGCAAATTACCTGAAGAAGCGGAGCCCTATAATGTTCTCAAAATTCTGCAATAGCCTATTTAATTAGTATTTTAATTTATCAGAATAATTTTTTGCACTTGACAATTTATGCAGTATTCCATATAATTAAGCACGTAGCTACAGTGGAATAATTTTGCCTACTCTCTGTATACCAGTTATTTTAACCTGAAAGAATCTGTGGAAGTCTCTTCTGTGATCTAAATTACAATGGGGACAATTTAATGGCTTTGCTCTATTAGAGAGCATGATGAGGGTGTCACTGAGTGTTTAAGGGTAGGGATTGCCACTGTTCACAGTCTCCACTAAGCTGAGGGATGTCTGATGTGTTTTCTGAGGGCTAACATTTATTTCCTTTAGCAAAGTTATCTGTCAGTGGCATAGTCAGGAATATAAGTGTCTAGTTTTGTAGCTGGCAGGTTTAACCTTAGAGTCCATTGGTTATTAGGAGAAGCAAGTTATACAGCGCTTCAAGCAGACCTCCAGTCTCATTATAGCACTTCTGGAAGAAGGAAGCCCTGAGAAATGAGTGATTCACGGAGGTCTGCTATAAAGCAGGTTGCAACTCCAACTTACTTGTGGGAGCACAAACTGGCACAAGCAAGACAAGGGAGGGTATAAGCAGGAGGCTTCCTCGATCTGTCTCCTGTGCTGCTGCAGGGTTTACCTGCTCCAGAGGAGAAACCATCCTCTAATATGAAAAGTATTTGTGGAAAGATGGTGTCGTTCACCAGGAAACCTTATTTTTCTGTCGTGCATCTGACTTCAAGGGTGTGCTGTATTTAACTAAATGTAGGGGGAAAAAAAGTACTTACAGACATATGATTCCCCTGATGTCTATTACATGCCCATTTTAGAATGAGCCAATTCATGCCCTAGACTCACTAACTATATTGACTGGACCTCCAGTCAATAAAGTGATGGAGGGTAATTAATTTGGATTTACTATAGGCTGTCAGATGAATTCTACAATAAATGTCTTCCCATCGGCTTGTTGCAAAGCGCCTTTTATAGAGCCACATTCATGAGAATTTCCCCTTTTTGAGGAAAAGAAAGGAAAGGAAAAAGGAGGAACAAAAATCCAGAGATATAGTGTTTATTACAGTTTTGAAATCTTTAACAAGTTTTCCAAATATGAGACAAGCAGATGTTGCATTTATCTACATCATGTTAGTCTTTGTTTTCTCCTCCCCTACAAAGAACCCCCTGATTATGTGGAAAAAATATGGTGGACCAGAAAGACTGCCTTTAAGTTGGCAGACCCACACATTGTGCCATGCATACACATAGCAGATATACTAAAACCTTCTTCCCTTGCAATTCAATGCAAATGAATTCCTATAATATTTGGGTTCTCTCCCTGTTGATAAAAGAACACAGTCTCAGAGTGAATCTATCTTTGTACAGTCAATGCACTTCCTAAAACTGCTGAGGCATTCACACATCTAAATGACAATGGGACAGAAGAAAACCCCACTGTTGGTTCAGTGCTCTCTAAGTTTTTTCCTTTGAGAACCACCCAATGTTACACAGGTTTTTCCCACGTCATCCGCTTCCCTTTCCTGTAAATAATTAAAAAGTACTTTAATGAGCTTCGAATTAGATACTTAGACATGACCATGTCCAGAAGAATAGCCTTTTTGGAATATAGGTAAACTCTCCCTTACTTTTGATATATGTCTACAGGATGGTGTGAGGAGACCCTGTGCCCATCCCTGGGTACTTCTTCCCAGTGGCAACAGCTTGTGAGTTTGTCGCAACTCTCCCTTGGCAGAATTAGCATCAGGCTTCAAGTAAGTAAGTCAAAACCACAACATGAACATTCAAAATGCTCCAGCTTAAAGCAAAAATTAGTAAGTTGAGAGGTCAGATACAAAGGAAAAGTGTCCCTTCACTAAATTTTACAATTCATTTAGTGAGGGACAAGTACACAGGCTGTGGGCAAAAGATATTGTATTCTCATCTTTACTGGGTGATGACACAAGATAGTTGTTTCATGTATAATTTCTAGTTAACTGGCAGCCAGGCCTGGAATGAAAACGGTTGCAGAAAAGTCAAAGCTTCATAGCTGTACTAGCAACAGCCTGCTAAATATTATGTCATATTCAATTTTCAAGTAATTTTTCAAATTATTTTAATTAGATATTGTTTCAATCTCATGTGCCTTAATTCAATTTCTGATATCAATATTTCAGCTTTCAATCTGTTCAGATGCAGTACCTTGCTGCCTGGAGTAATTTAAAACATTGTTTGCATTTCCAGCAATTTTGAGGGCACACATCCTTCACAACCTGCTCTAGCCAATAAAACCAGCAGATAGAAATTCAGGCCATGTTCACCACTCCCAGTGCACCTTTGCAGTCTCACAGTTTTTGGTACAAGACAGCCAAATCTCCATGCACACAATCAAGGAATTTTCTATCTCTGTTTGTCTTTAATTCTGTTCAAAAAATACACACAAAATCCATTTGTCAGGCAAATAGCAGGACTGCACGTTCCTGTAAGAAAAGAATTGGCCCCATACTTGAGTAGCTGGCAAGACCTGTATGTTTTTTTCATGGAACCACAGAATACCAGGTTGGAAGGGACCTCAAGGATCACCTGGCCCAACCTTTCTTGGCAAAAGCAGAGTCTAGACAAGATGGCCCAGCACCCTGTTCAGCTGAATGTTAAAAGTATCTTGTGCTGTAGAATCCACCACCTGGGGAGATTGTGAAAAATCTTACTCATGTCCAGTCTGAATCTTCCCAGGAGTATCTTGTGCCCACTGCCCCATATCTTTTCCATGCAACTCCCTGTAAAAAGGGAGACTCCATCTCCTTTGGAGCCACCCTTTAAATACCAGAACATGGTGATAAGGTCTCCCCTGAGCCTTCCTTTCTTAAGGCTGTAAAAACTAAATTCTCTCACCCTTCCCTCATGTAGCAGACTTCCCAGTCCTTTGATCATCTTTGTGGTCCTTCTCAGGACCTTCTCCAGCTGACCACATCTCTCTTGTGTAGTGGGGACCAAAATTGAACACAGTATTCCAGGTGTGGCCTAACAAGCTGAGTGGGATAATGAGTTATCTCAGCTGGTGATGCCCTTCCTGATGTAACCCAGCATCCTGCTGGCTTTCTTTGCTGCAGCAGCACAGCATTCACTCATATTGAGCTTGTTGTCTCCCCATACCTGCAGGTTTGTTTTGACAGAGCTGATCCTCAGATAGGGAGGTAGCTCTTGGATTATATTTACCCAACACCTTACACTTATCCTTGTTGAACTTCTTGTTAGCCCACTCTTCCAGCCTATGCAGGTCTGCCTGCAGCATGGCTCTCCCAGAGTGTCCACTTCCCCACTCAGTTTGGCATCATCAGCAAACTGTGTCAGGGTACACTTTTTCCCACCTTCCAGATAACTTATGAATATATTAAACAGTGTTGGGCCTGGTACTGATACCTGGGGACCCCACTAGTGACAGGTTGCCAGTTTGAAAATGAACTATCTACCACCACCTTCTTGATGCTGCCTGTCAGCCAGTTCCCCACCCACCACACAGACCACATGTTTAGATCACTAACTGATATATTACAAAGCATCCATAACTCATTCGTTCTAATCTCATTCACTAAGGCAACATCACTTTCTCTAAACCATCTACCTCCTATGTACCTAATGTCCCATGGTCAGATAATGTTTGAGCATAGAGCAGCAAAGAACTGATACATCAGGACCTCATGTAGCTGTCTGTTCACATAGATAAGGTATGTATTTTAAACACATTCTTTCTGTCTGACTGCTTGCATTGCTTTATTTTTAATTATTAAATAAATAGGTGCTCAATTGCATGTTTTCTCTTAGCTGTTCTTTTAAAAGAGCTATTCCTAAATGTGATATTTACATTGTAGTAAAGGAGTTTGGGATATATGTAATAATACTTTTGTATTTCTCTGGAGTTTTTTTAATGCTGGAATCATGTCTAGTAACTAAGGTGTCTCAAGTAAGAAATCAGTCAAGGTTTCCTCACTAGTCAAAAGAGGTAAGCAGGTATTGTCAGAGTGACTTAACCCATCCTGAGACAGGTACCATTTATTCATTATATATAAATATAAGCCTGGGAAGAGTTGGTGAGTCAACAAATCAAACAAATCCTTTTTTTTAAAACAGGCATACCCTTGTAAGAAACATATATATAAGCTCCAAAATACTTCAGCAGTAAAACAGTCCTATAGATGCCTACGCTATGGCTACAGAGAGGAATTTTCAAGGTGTGATGTCAATGTGAAGTATGAATAAAACCAGTTTAGATGAATTACAGCTAGAGAAATGAAAAACCTTTATCTATTCTAAATACTTTCTTGCAGAGCTTCAGAAACCCATTATCAAAAATATTCTCCAAAATAATATAAAGAAGTTGGTGTCCATCAATAGAAAAGTTTTTATAAGAACAAAAATAACCATGCTTTGGCTATCTATGTTTTACAAATACAGAATATATTTCAATGAATTTTTAAAAGCGGCAATTTTTACTACTCTTGACCATTCTAACAGTGATAATTCAATGCTGCACATTATCTGGGGTGCAATGCATATATGTGTGATGATCTGCCTGCATACATAAAACATTTATCCATTATTTATAGCTAAAAGTGTACCAATTCAGCCAGTGTTAGAAAAAAATGAAGAAGTGTCATTCCACCTTTCACAACAGAATTATTCACATAATGAATTAAGTTTGTGACAAGTTTCATCTGTGTACAGAAAATTCAGATAAAACAAACTGCAGACTTCTTTAAGTCCCAGTTAGCTTAACATTAAAGTTCACCATCATATGTTCAATCTCAGCATTTACAAATTATAAGGCAAGATTCATGGTTCCATGCAATGGGCAGTTAAGAAGGACAACCTGGACCTCTCTCAGCCCTTCCAGTGCGGAGAAATGTTTGCCTCCTTGCCTTCACAACACTGTGGAAAGTAACACTCCATAAAATAAGCTTAAAGCCACAGCTTCTTTTCTTTCCTTTTAAATAAACAGGTTTTTGGAATAGCATTATAAAATAACAGTTTTTCTGCCTTCCTTTATTTATAGTCAAGACTTCAACCGATTGCTTTAATTTTTTTGTGATGAAAACACTACCACAAAATGAAACAGATAATCACAGTTACTCAGCTTTTCAAGGTTAACTACATATTCTAGTTTTTTATTCTGCTTTTTTTGCTTATATTTAAATATTCTCTCCTTACATATACTTTTTTCTGATCCCTCAGGATATCCACTGCATCTCCTTTTTGTGGTTTATTATTTATAAAGAACCATGTCCTCTTCAAAACCATAAATTTTTACACAATATCCATTCCTTGTCCTTTTAATGCTTTAGAGAAAGTAGAAAAAGTATAAGCTTCTATGCACCTCCATCTAATAGGAACAAAAATATTCACCTATGTAGTGCCCAGGAATAGAAGTACCTAAATGAATTTTCTCCCCTGTTCTTGCTTTTATAAGCTTTTATATTAACTGGGGTGGTTTACAGGCAGAAAGAACCATTGAACTGATCTGGAAGCTGCTACTTTCGGTTGTAGCTTTGTAGAAGTTCAGGAAAAGCAGTCATCTGGAATTTAAATGACTTTGTGTGGTTTCTTTAGAATAGATGATGTGTTAGTGAGGGAAGAGAAAGGATTAAACTTTCTCTCCAGAAGCCTACCAGCTGCTTTTTCTATAGCTTCTGTTATTTTTTAACACAAAACAGTCCAAAGGGCTCAGGAAAAGAAAACCAAGAGCAGTCATCGCACTTTTAAAGAAGTGATCCACTCCTTCTGAGAGGGTCCCTGGAAAGTACACTGACCCTCTTTCATATTGTAGTATATAATTAAAAATACACACATTAACCTGTAATTGTTAATCTTCATCTTTGTTATGCTGTACTTTTTTTGCATTCTCCTGCTTGCACACTTTGGATCTTCTCACATAGCCAGACTGAAATATGTGAACTATTCTTACTCTTATTTAAAATCTGTCAAACCTTTGGATGGACACTGCAGTGAGTTCGCACTGGTATATGAAAAAATTAAGGGGCACTACCACTAATTCTCAGCATGCCAAACTGTTGTTATTTTTAATAAATACACATTCAAGAACTGTATTTTTTTTCCCCAGTCATTTCCTCAGTTAATAAAACACTACCCTGTAGGTTCATTTCTTTAATGATCCAAAACACAACTTCAAGCCGTGTTATTTGTTATTCATCTACAACTACACTTACTGTCATTCTCGTGGCATAAATGTAACAAGACTGAGTTGGGAAAACATTAGCAATATTTCAACTGACTGGCTCACTAAATCATGAATAACACAGCTAAGGCACAAGGTCATTCACTAACAAAATCTATTTGCTGTGCCTCAGAATAAAATGAAAATATTTATTACCAAGGATACCACTAGTAACAGGAGTCACAATAAAGCTTTCAGGTGAAAGTGAATGGAGATGATGTTAACTTGCCCATCATTTCTCACAATAACTTTTCATAATTCTTCCTTTATGAAAACTTTGAAGGCTACTTTGATACCTTTAAAATAATTCCTTTAAAATCAGCAAAAAGTGGAAGGATGAGTGAAGCCTGTTTATAGCTCAGAAAAACAGGCCCAATATTTTTTAAAGAATATAAACTTTAATCATATAATAAAAAAGCATTATGTTTACCCTTGGGTGGGTGAAGTGCAAAGTAAGGAACATACATAAACACTTATCTACAGAGATAACTGGATCCTAAATGCATTTACAGAATTTTCATGTGCATGTGTGTGTGCAGGTATGTACATTTGATGGAAATAAAAGGAGGAGAAGGATTTAACAGGAAAGAGATCTATGTGTGTGAAGAATAGCTACTTTGCAGATCCTGAAGATACTCAAAATATTACGATTATTACTATATTATCTACAAATTTGTGTCATGGCCAGTATCATTGTGGGAAAGGCACTGTGCAAACATACAACTAAAAGCTGATTACTGTGCGAAAGAGCTTATATCTACCAAATGACTGGACAGAGAGTAGACGGCTACAGAGAGAAGTACAGACAACAAGGTATCGATATTAGGCAATGTGACAGCAGAATTCCAAAGCAGAATCCACCCATGCAACATTCTTTCTCTTTTTTTTTTTTTTTTGGCACAGGAAGTGATGTGATCAGCTAAGCCTTATAAATCCTTTAAAAGCTGAAGCTTTTTCACCATTTCACTGTTTAGAATAGCAGAGGAAAGGTTTGAAATAAGGAGAAATGGCTGGAAAGGGCACTCTGATCAGCTCTCCTTGAAGTGCTGGAAGCAAAGATGAAGCTTTCCTTTTCTGTAACCGGTGTGATGGAGAGGTCTCTCTTTTGCAGTCAGCTTAATCCGGTACTTCCTGGTGAGGGTTTCTGCTGGTACCATCTCTCCTCTAACAGTGCTATGAAAACATTTTTTAGGACATCCCTAAAAAGTATAAAAAAGGATGCCTGGATCGTCCCACTCCCTATGATGCCAGTTCAATTGGAGTGGATTATAAATCTGATTATAAACCTCTTATGGAGCAAAATGCTGTTCTATATCTCAGGTATCTGTGCACTTTGTGGGAGAATCCTATATTCAGAAATAAAAGTATTTCTGTCATTCTGGGTTTTTTTTAAAGAGCATTTCTGCAGCTGCAGAAATATTAGAACTGAAGAAGATGGATGAATTGACAGCGTCTGAGGCTCTGGGAGTAACACTGTGTATCAGGAGCTAGCCCTGCTGGTAAAGAGTTTACTGTCCACCAAAATGCCAGCTACACACTCTTGTGAGTAGCCCCTTATCCTTTTTTTTGTTTCCCCCTCAGAAAAAACGTGCATCATTAGCAAAAACCTGCTATTTAAACTATTCAAGCTTACCTGGTAAATTTTGACTGACACGGTTTGGAGAGTGATCACAGAAGCAGTTCTATCAGCAGATACAAGACAGTGGTAACCTCTGTCAAGGGTACGATAACCCCTTTCATTGGCACTGATGCATTCAAAAAGGACATTGGCCCACAGCCTTTATAAGACTGTCAGACTTGTATAGATTATGCAATTTAACACATAGAAATCATTACTGCATACAATTTACGATAAATGTAAATGAAATGCCTATCCGCTTTATGCATATATGGGCATAGGTCACTATTAGAGTGCCAGCAATTTCAAGCAATTTCTGCATGCTATTTTCTGCAAAAATTAGCACAATAGCTTCCTTATGGGGTGAAAAATCTGTAGGAGACTTAAAAGCTTGGTGAAATGTTTTCTGACTTCTCACTCAGTGCTCCATTTGGCAGGCAGGCTTTCTCCTACCAAGACAAGCTGTAAAGCACACCTGAGGCTGTGCATGAAGCCATCTTCACAGCGCTCTCCCCTCCCTAACAGTGTGAACACAGCACAGGCTTGTTTCCAGACCTTCCCCTTCATGCAAATATATGGAACTAGTCATAAAAGATACATTTGCTACTGAAAAAAGAAAGGTGGCTATTACAAGGGCAGTACAGATAATGACTTCCTCAGGAAAGAACTTTGTGAGAAAGTGGTTTGCATATTTCCTGACCCCCTTGCTTTTGTAGACTCCTGGATCCGTGACTTATTTCTAAAGGAGAGGATGTTCTTGTAAAAGTATTTTAAAATTCATTTTTTTATATATATGTATCTCAAATGCCAGAGACCTTTACTTTATAAATACCTGCAATAATCTACACATATACACATAAAGTGTATGTCTCAATATAAGATACATACATATAGCGTATTCCACTCACTACTCTTCAAAAATGAATACAGTAGTATAAACATAAATTAAGTATGAGGTATACATCTTCACCAATCAAGATTAATGTATATTACTATCCCTTGACCCCTTCTTAATATTCCATTTTACCATGTTTCTAAAATATTTATACCATACAGGGTGTTAAATTATAGCAATTAAGACCATAGTATGGTTTTATTAATATTTCATCAGGAATGTTTCATAATTTGAATTTCCCCAGTGCCCTTCTGTTGCTTTGCTATACACTGTGGGGATGGAGGGCCTTCCTGTCTTGTTATTCTTCGTCTTTGCAGAACTTTACCAGCATTTTGCTTTATGCATCCAGATGCAGTGTTTTCCAGCTACTGATTTTTTACCTGGTGGCTGACTCATGTAATCATTTCAGGTTCTTTATGTTCCATTCTGGGACTCCAGCACAACAAAGACAGTAGCAAACCAGAGAGAGACCAGAAAAGGGCCATCAAAGGCACTGGAGCATGAATTCTAGAGGAGGTTGAGACCAATGGGCTTATTCAGCCTCAGGAAGAGAAGTCTAAATGGTGATTTAACTGCTGCTGACTGCTACATGGGCAGAACAATAGAAAAGCTAGACTTTTGCAGAGACTCATACCAAAAGGTCTTGAGGCAAATTGCTACAAAGTAGATTCTACTTGGACAGAAGGAGAAAAAATCTATTTTCTCAGTGAGTGAGTGAGGATTGAGTGCTGGGGTAGGCTGCCCTGAGAGGCTGTAGAATCTTTAGTCACTAAGGTTTACATAATTCAGGTGGAGCAGGGCCTCAAGAAGCCAAATTTCAGATTTGGACCCAATGACCTCCACAGATCCTTTAGAGCTTAAATTTTTCTACTGTTATAAATATATATATAAAACATCTTTAAAGACAACGATTTTTCACAATAAAGTGTATAATTTCATCCTGATTATGAAATAGTGATAAACCCTTCCTTGAATTAGGTACTGCATGTCTTTATGAGGAAAGGCTGCTATCCTCAAGAGTACCATCATCTTTCAGACCTGTGTTTATCAAAGCACTTTTATTTCTGGTCCATTCTGTTCTTATGCAGCAAAGAACTGTAAGACAAATTCAGCTGATGAATCAAGGCCCAAAAACACTGGAGTGGAGTGAAGAAGAGAAACAGAAACTTGTGAAAATTCAAAACAAACTAACATTTGGGCTTTATGGCTTAGTTTTTGTGGCACACAAATCTGCATGGTTGTCACAACAGAGCTGAATTAGGCTATGACAGCAAAACATGAGAGACTGAAAGGATTAAAAAATGGAACATTATGTGAATAATGAAAAAATAAAAGGAAAGTGTTTTTTTTTAGAGAAAACAATATTATTAGAACAGGCAAAAAATAAGTAGAAGGAAAGGAATAATATGCAATGTTGTTTAACTATGAAGAAAGGTCTCTTCCTCAAGCAGCAGGATACCACTGCATAAATGGCAGGTGCTTAAAAGATGTAACTGAGTTTACTGCTCCCAAAGCACAGGGCAGATAGACAACAAAGATAGAAGAAGGGAGATGGACCCACAGACAGAAAGAGGGATGAGGGCAAAGCAAAAACTACCCAGATGTTTGTCTACCAGGTTTGTCTACTGCCTATATTTTACAGTCTGTATTCCAAAGGTGGTTTCATAGTGCAGTTTTAGATGTCTGAAATTTAAGCATTTAGTTAAAGCTTCTTGCCTACTTCCCCAATGGCTCATAAAGAGACAGAGGCACTTCCAGAGAGCACTTCATCCTCCCTCAGAAATACATATTCACACGTAAAAAAAACGTTGCCATCCATTTTATATGCATATATGATATGCACTTGGGAGTTTGCATCAAAGATTCAAGGAACTGATTTATGTGATAAAGAAATAGGTAGGTGATCTCACAAGGAAGTGGGATACCAAATTAATGGGTGGAAAATCAAGATGGAAAGAAGGGGATGTCTCTGCTAACCACAATTTTAGTCATCCAGTCTGTAACAGGGAGGTTAAAATTCTACAGTGGTATTTTCCTATAATTCTGAGACTGTAGATTCAAACTGAAAATTATTTTGAGGTTTTCTCCTAAAGAAAAGAAAAACAAACATTAAATATTTTTTATCCATCCATATATTAAATAGAATCATAGAATAGTTAGGGTATTTGTATTAATTTATATAATCTAGGATATAATGTAGTAGTAAATAATATTGACATTGAGTGGTAAAACTGACTTAAACTGGCAAGAGAATAAAAGAGTTAAAATAATATTTTAAAAATATTAACTTTAAAATATCAAGGACATTTTTTACTAGGTACAGACTATAGCATTTTTTTCCCTAGATCATTACATCACTTTTTTTGTAAATATATAGTTAATATATAGTAAATACTTTAATATACTGTTTCATTCAGTACTCAGCAGCCTGTTTTCAAAATAATGGAATGTTATCATTCTTGTATTTTCATTTGACAAAAAAAGCAGAAATTTATGTATTATTAGAATAATTTTTTATTGATTTCTAGTAAGAGCTACAAAAAACTTTCCTCAAAAAAGTTTGCTGAACAAAGTTGACAAATTATGAGGAGGAACAAGTGCCTTAAGGGTTACCCTGGAAGGATTTGGTTGTTGTGGGAATTCTTATAAATGGAGGCACCAGCAAAAGAGTACAGCGCTCTATATTACTTTGTCACATAGCAGGAAGACTTGATGCTCCTTCACGTAACATTGTGCACATATAAAAAATGAGCAATTTCAAGCAATTAGTTTCACCAAAGGGTGAATGAGAATCTGAACATCCTGCTGTCTTGCAAGTGTAGCTATGAAGGAGAAAGGAGGCTTGTTTTTCACATGTAAGATGGGTAAGGAGACAAATGCAAGGTAATTAATGGATTGCTTCATGTCTTGTTTTTGATAGCCAGCTTCATTAGATGTTCTGTAATTTTGTATTTGGTCAATTCCTTGTGTCAAATTAGGAATGCAATTCCTACAAAAACTCATCTATATTGGATAAAAGCACCCAGGTCTGGTAAAAAACAGATATATATAGGATGTAATTATATGTAAAGTGTATGTGTTTTCTGTGTATGATGTATGAGGCTGGGAAAGGATTTGCATATATTTGAATATTCATTAGATCTTCAATATCTTGTGAAACAAAATGCAATAAAAGAAGAAATAGAAACAGAGATAACAGGGAGAAGATGCATCTCTTTAATTTTTCTAATTTCACACTGTATAATGATCTACCCCTCTATTTTCTTGTTTAAAAATATCAACAAGATGTTTGATATTATAAATAACATTAAATAATAGATATTAATAATTCATTATAACCTTGCATTCGATTACAAACTTTAAATTAAATACAAAGATATTAATACTTAAATAACAATTAATATAAAATTAACTTTTAAATATAGCACTGTATTGCTTTGTGGAAATTATATTAGTAGTAAGAATACTTTAAAGACATAAGTCCATCTAAATCAAACTGCAGCACTGTTGACAATTCATCAAAAAGAATCAAGATACACCACTTATTTGGTAATTACAACATATAAATACACTTCCACTATCATATAGATCATGGCACTGCATCTACCTCATTCTTTCAATCTACCATATTATTATTGTGCAGTTTTACTATGTACTTAAAATACACTATGCCTCTGGGCAGATGGAAAGGGGGTGTAGCTGTTTATGTCAATGACCAGCTGGAACTCTGCCTGGGGATGGGTGATGGGCCAACTGAGAGTTAGTGGGGTTAGGGTCAAAGAGAAAATTGTGATGGGGGACATTACCATAGGGGTCTGTTACAGGCCACCCAATCAAGAGGACTTGTGTAGGTAAAGCACTCTATAGACAGATAGGAGCAGCCTCACGCTTGCAAGCCCTTGTCCTCATGGGGGACTTCAGCCACCCTGATACCTGTTGGAGAGACAGTATGGCCCGGCACAAGCAATCCAGGAGGTTCTTTGATTTTGTGGAAGACAATTTCCCCTTGCAAGTAATAGAGGAGATGACAAGGAGAGGTGCCAGCTTGACCTGGTGCTCACCAACAGGGAGGGTCTGGTTGGAAATGTGACACTCCAGGGCAGCCTTGGCTGCAGTGATCACAAGACAGTGGAGTTTGAGATCCTCAGGAGAGCAGACTATGGCCTCTTCAGGAATCTGCTTAGTAAGGTTGCATGGGAAAAAGCCCTAGAGGGCACACAGGACAAGACTGCTGGTTGATATTCAAGGATCACCTGCTACATGCTCAGGAGTGTTGCATCTTGACAAAAAAGGAAATGTGGCAGGAAGACCAGGAGGCCTCCATGGATTGATAAACTGCTGCTGAGAAAAGGTACAAGGAAAAAAGAAGCTTATCGAAGGTGGAAGCGAGGACAGGTGGCCTTGGAAGAATACAAGGACATTGTCCGGCAAGCTAGGGAGTAGGTCAGAATAGCTGCGGCCCAGTCAGAATTAAGTCAGGCCAGGGATGTCAAGGATAACAGGAAGGGCTTCTATAGGTACGTAGCAAATAAAAGACAGACTAGGGATAATGTGGGTCCTCTCTGGAAGCTATCGGGAGAACTGGCTACCCTGGTTTGGAGAAGGCTGAGGTTCTCAATGACTTCTTTGCTCCAATCTTCACTGGCAAATGCTCTGACCACACCACCCAAGTCTTAGAAGGCAAATGCAGGGAATGTGAGAATGAAGACCTTGGGCCCACTGTAGGAGAGGACCAGGTTTGAGACCACCTTAAGAACCTGAATGTGCACAAGTCCAGGGGACCTGATGAAATCCAACCACGGGTCCTGAAGGAGCTGGCGAATGAAGTTGCTAAGCCACTGTCCATCATATTTGAAAAATCATGGCAGCCAGGTGAAGATCCCAGCAACTGGGAAAAGGGAAATGAAACCCCCATGTTCAAGAGGGGGAAAATGGAAGACCCAGGGA
>NW_009909581.1:0-5032 GCF_000696875.1 Nestor notabilis
GAGGTGGGGTTCCTGGGTTGCCTGGGGCCCGCTTCTGCAGTGCCCCACAAGGGTTGTTGCTGAGACTGTGCGGGTACCCTGCCTCTGCAGGTGTCCTGGTTCTCGTGTTTGCAGAAAAATCCGTAGGTAAGCAGTGATCAAAACAAAACAAAACAAAAAAACCCCTCCGTGATTAAATGATTAAAAACGGTAAACTAAGATGACTACAAGGCAAGAAGCAGGCGTGACACAGGATTCAGGCACATTGAGACAAAGCCATGAATAACTGAAGCCTCTGTAAGTTCTTTAAGTGCCAAAATAGGGCTGGCTCTAGTATATAGTACTTCTTTAAGGGACCTCCTATTAACTAGCGAACCATAATACATATTGCAAATTCTATGATATTTGATAAATTCCTTAAGGCGAATATATATATTCTTTTCTCCCTCCTTGGTACTTACAGGTATGCAACTGCTAAGAAAAGAAAGGAAAAGGTACCGTTATCCATAGAAAATACTGTACACAAATCAAAAAGAAGAGGCTAACTTAAAAAGTGTTTGTAGTTATTTCTCTGAAGCAGTGCATTCAGTTCTGTGTAAATACAAAATGTTTTTTTTCGGATTTCAAACCTAGGTAAAAGCTAGGTTGGGTTTTTTTCCCCCCACTTTATTTTCCCCTTCAAAAGCTGCACTCTGGAATTCCAATTTCACTGTACTGTGGAAACCAAGGATAAATGTTTTGTTCTGCAGTATTTTGAAATTATTAAGTGTAAAACTGTGTTCTTGTACAGAAATCTCTGCTGGTATGAAGATGTATAATAATAGTTATTCAGCATCTGCATGTCAGATGCAGTTACTGAGATTTTTTTCTGGCAAAAGCAGTGGATTGGTTCTATCTTAATCTACTGTGGGGTCTTGGTGAATGTGTTCTGAAAAGACACAGAATCCCTTTTAAGACTTTTTGTACCCTCAAAGTGAAGTCCTTCTCAGTTCTTAATGTGCACTTTCAAACTGTGATGCATTTATTTTTCTAACATTATATTCTTTAATCCTCTAGTATTAATCCAGATTGGTGGAAATTATTGACATTTTAGCACATAAAGTAAAAATGGAAGAGCTCACGCAAGTTTTATTCCAAAAATAAAAATGTGACTTGAACCAAGCAGAGCTATTTTCCTGCTGGGCTAAGATTTTCATATGGTAGTCTGGCTAGAAGGCAAGGTTTCTACAAGCCATTTTGGGCCCTTTTAAAATGGAAGGCAAGTTTAAGTGCAAATGGATTGTTTCAGAAACAGGGAAAATACGAACTTCTGTGTTGGTGCTTGCTGCTCTGTGGTTAGAAAGCTATAGGAACGTTATCTGGAGCAGTACGTTTGTGCATGTTGGAGAGTGAGGGCCACTGCGTGATTCCTTCCTCAGAATTGCATGCTGTCCTGTTGATGTATGTGCAGAGTGATTTATCCAGTACCATCCAAAATTCTTGATTAAAAGAATGTTGTACCTGTGGTTTTGACTCCTAACTACAGGGAAGAGAGATTTAGTGACTGGCACAGGGGCTTTTTGGTTGCTTTTAAGAGCTGCCAGGACCAGTTTTGCAGTGTTTTTGCCAAATGCATTCAGAATAAAAAGTTCAGTTGACAAAGACAATGATTCTTGTTGTGCTAATGCCTGGAGAGGCTTGCTATCAAGGGGGTCCTGAGTGCAGGCTTGTCTGAGGAAGAGAAACATTTTGTGTCACAAAAACAGAAGTTACTGTCTTTACCAGCTCTCTGTCACTGAGGAAGTGGAGGAGAAGGGAATAATGAACAAAGTGCTGATGCACTGTCCAGTGCTGTGAGAATAATTAAAGAACATTCTTGTTTAGGAAGGGTTTTTGAAGTGCTGAAAATTATGGTGATTCCCCCTACACACCCCGCCCCCTCCCCCCCAGTTTTGAGATGTCATCTGAATCATCTGAACACACTTAGTATTACACATTGTGTGTCTGTAGCTTTACTTTCATTAGTTCTTACAAACTTCCCATCACTAGAGGTGAAATGCAAGAGAGGAGAAAGATGAGAGGAGAACCTATGAATCAGCAACAGAAAAGGAGAAGAAAAGCCTTGTACAGATCCTGAGCATAACTGGTCAAGTGAGCATTAACCTTTTTGCCTATTATTCTACTGCTGAGCTTTGGTAATGTAGAGCCAGAGAACAGAAAGGCACCTTTGGCTTGTTTGTTTAAGGGAAGTTGGGAATGCACCTGCAGGAACAATCCGCACTTCATTTAATAGGAGTTTTTTCTTCTGTTGTTGTTACTGTTTAATTAATTTTCATGCAATTGAGCTGAGCTGTACTGCAACAGAATAAGCAAGCTGCAATTTGTCTGGCAATCAGGAAATAAGTTCAGAGTAGGCATTTTTAGTAGAGACTTCTGCATTACAGACTAAAATATGGAGCTATATTCCTCATAGTGCTAATGGGACAAAAATATGTGGAGTTGTTTGCTGTGATGGATTATCACTATGCTATTTGATAAGGCCATGTAGCTCCTAAAATGGGGAGTGGGAGATAAGAAGAAGGTAAGGGAGCTGCAGCAGGGGAATCTGAAGGACAGCAGAGTTCACAGAAGAGGTAGTGGTAAGCCAAGATATGAGAGTGTGAAGCTGAAGAAAGCACCTCTTCTGCTGTTCATGGAAAGTGCAGGGACTGCTCTGCAAGTAGAAATGTAGAAGAAACAACCATCTAATGCGTGAAATCAGTCTTCTGCTAGTTCCCTCCTAGCTTGTCCTGCCTTTTATGCATCTTTCACATCTTTTCACAGCTCTTGCTTTGGGAGATGAACGAGTGACATAAATAGTGGGGAAAGGGTGGTTGTCTGGGGTGATGAGATGTGACTGATTTGTTTGGTACTTCAGCAAAAGGAAACCCTGCAATGCAACATTAACAAAGTAAGGCCTTGGGATTGATGTAGTACACCAGAAACCTGAGAAATAATTTGAAAAACTGCCATTGTTTAATTGTGCAAAATTTCTGCAAGGAATTTCCCCCTCTCTGGGGAAGAGATGTTCTCTGAATAACACATTGTGTAGGGCCATACATGCCTTCTTTTGTGTCAAAGCTGGAAAGCTGGATGGCTGTGGCTGGAATGCCACTACTCTGGGGTAAGTGTCTGACAGTGTAAGGCTGAACTTTCCCATCTGAATGCTGCACAGCAGGCAAGAAGCTTGTGCTGAACACAGCTGGGAACTGGCCTGCGGTAATGGCATATGACAAGGGGGGAGGAAGTATGAGATTTTTAATTTTTTGTTGCTGCTTTGTAAGGAACAAGGCATGTTAGTAGCGTCTTGCTGGCTGGTCCTCTTTTTCTCCACCTTTTTACCCAGTTGTTCCTTCCTCAGGCACTGACTGTATCTTTCTGTGTGGAGAGAGAGTACTGATATTGTGCGTGGAAAAATGAGATGCTTGCAGAAGTACACATTTGAAAACACTAGGTTGAGTTAATTTGACAATGTTTCTTTTGAAATAGATGAAAATTAAGGAAAATTAACACATTTTCTCATATAGCTTGATAGGAATTAATAAAAGGAGTAGCTTTTACTAGTAGAGCGTGTGTGAGATACAGATATCTCAGAATAAGGGAATAGTTAAAGAGAGCACATATCCCTTCTCATCTTTCACAGTTCCTCTACCCTCGTAGCCACTGCTTTCTTGGCCAGAATATCAAGAGAAAGTGTAAGGCTGTGGAAAACGGATCTTTGTTTGCCTGCTTATCCTGACAGCATTATGGTTGATGAGAATTAAAGTAGCTGGAGTCAATTTTCCTTTCCTTCTTCCTGTGCTGAAGGTGGCACATTGACTGTGGAGGGAGGTGCATTCATTACACTGGTGAATGTGTTCAGCCCACCTGAGATAATGCTATCACTTTTTTTAGACAGCTGTTTGTCTAACATTCTAACTGTATCTTTTTGGCTTTACTTTGACCTTTCTCACTTTACACATGATTCACAAGAATATTCTGTCTTCTTTGGTCTTCTACTGCAGCAGAAACATTAAGGAATCATTTATCCATCCAATTCACAGAGCAGCACATGCACTAACCCCCAGAGATTTCTATGGTAAGCAACCTTAAACACTTGAAAGAGATGTAATTTCCAGGGGGTCAGTGTTCACGGCCCCAACAATTTATTAAGCTGGACATCTTGGTGAATGAAGATCTGCTTGTATTGAATTTGTGTTATTATTCCTACGTTGTGTGCAATGACTGAAAATTTCGTATTCAATAGCAAGGTCAACTCTGTAAAACATATAGCAGCACCTCTGATAATAAATACATACTTCCTGCCTTGTATTTGTCTAGGTTTTATTTTTGTAGAGGACAGGAACTCACTGTCCATTTTCCTTTGTGGCTAAATGCGAGAGCCAGCCTAAGATTCAAACCTGAAGGGAGTGCAGAGAAAGAAAGGGCAAGGGTTTGGAACTAGATGATCTTAAGGTCCTTGCCAACCCAAACCATTCTGTGATTCTGTGAATTCCAAGTGAGGGAAGGTATTGAAGTGGAGTAAGCAAATTAAGGCACTCAGCCCCAGTTTCACTGAGACACCATGCAAAGAGAGTTTCCGATACGTCCTTTTCCTGAGTGGTGCCCCTCTCCCACATGCTGGTCCTACTTTCTCGTTGTTGCAAATGTCAGTTTAAATGTCCAGCATCCATTTGGGTATTCACATTTGAATACCTAAGATGAGTTCTCTGTCTCCCTCCCTCCCCCGAATTAGGAACTTAACATTTAGATGAATCAGTGTGAAGTGTCCAAATAGATTATGTCATTTTCTGAATGCTGTCCTGCTCATTAGTATCTGATGCATGGCACTGCAAGTAATAATAAGAATTCTGCAGAACAGAATACAGAGGAACTAGAAAATGCTCTCTTGAGAGGAGAAATTGATGTCAGTTTTTCCTTTCATCCTGGTAAGGTTTCTTATGTTGGTTGGTACTTTCTAATTGCTATCAGCAAAGACACAAAGTTATGTAAAAGAAGTTCCAACCTTTGTCCAGAAATCCATAGATTTCATTCC
>NW_009909581.1:5063-78055 GCF_000696875.1 Nestor notabilis
ATATTCAAAGTTAATTGGATGACCCAATTTTAAACCTGAAATACTGTATGAACTTAGAGACTGTATCAGCACAATTATAAGCTGCTTAAAGAGCACATCTGCGCTCTTAGGTACAAAGAGCTGGAGGACGGAACACAGAGTTGGAAGCATATTAGTGGTTAATGATGGAAAAGAGAGGTGACCGGTGGAATGGGAATGTATACAATGACCATATGATAAAAGCCAGATATTTCCATTTTAGTTAAATTCTACTTTGTAAGAGACTGGTATGAAGGCAGTTCAGGGGACTGTGTTCATCATTTATTGCATTGCAATAAAGCATCATCCTGCTTCTTTCCCAATGCCATTTAGTGTTTGAAATAGATCAATTGAGAAAGAGTTCAGGAAATTCTCTAAGTTCCCTTTACAAACTAAATCAGACTGTACGTTTTGAATTTCTGTTTCATTCATCATGTGCCTTTGAGACCTCCTCATGTTCTTGTTAATAATTCAGTCTTTATCTATTCTAGGTTTATTGCTCAGAGAGACAGTACCTTTTGCTGAGTCCAGCATATGGCCAACAGGAGCTATGTCAGGTGAGTGCAAACTTTAATTTTTCACTTTATTCTCTTTTGTAACTAATCAGCTTTGGAATAGAACTATAATGCAAGCAGTTGGGTTTGTGTATGTCAACAACTGTTAGCTTGGATAGCCTGTTACTTTGAAACAGCTGGAGAAATGCCAAAGATCTCAAATGTCTTGAAGGTTGTCAAGCTTTTGCTTTTTGTGTTTGTTGTTGCAGCAGCTGAGAACAAAGCAAGTCCTGAAGCAAACTGGAATAGGTAAGAAAAAACTTTCAAACGTTGTATTCTATGGCACCCTGGAGAAAAAAAACAAATGTATTGTGTTGTTCTGACTCCCTTCCCATAAAATAGGTAAGTCGTCATTCTGTTAACATGTCATAATTATCATACAGATGGTCACCTAGTAGCTGTGAAGCGTTGCTTTGCTTGCAGCTGTATTTTGTAACCTTTTTCTTTTTTGCTTTCTCAAGTAATGAAATTAAAGTTATCAAGCTAGGAAAAACAGCTGATTCCTGATTTCACCCTAACACCAAGAACATTGTGAAAGAAAATTACTCACTGAGACGTGTAATTAAAAATAACGGTTACTGACACTTGTTGCTTCTTAATGTGGCCTTCATACATGTGTAGTAACACAGCTGTATTTGACTCAGGTTGCACTAGAAGCGTTAATTCCATTCACGGACATTCCGTAAGGGTAGAACTGCCCTTGTGACTGTGGGCTTGTTGAGCCACTTCTCTTTATACTGCTGTGCAGAAACTACTTGCTAGAGAGACTTTTGAACTAGGTGGTGCATGTCTTTATGAAATACAGATCTCTCTGACTGGTAAAATTCTTAGTTATATTTGTCAGGGAACTCTTTGGCCTCATCTCTGAAAGAAAATACAGTGGTTAGTTTCTATAGGCCTTACCTGTGAGCTTCCTTCAAATGAGTGATTGCTTTAAATCATACCTTAAAAGCTGCTAGTCTTGAATTATGAGTTGGTAGTGTTGATGGTTTTGATGATGGGCAGTGCCTCCTGTATTTGAAGATGATTAAGCTGTAACAGCCTTGATACTATAAGAAAGAATGGGCTGTGAAGAGTGCAGCCTGTATTACTTGCATTATAACTTCTGTCTGAAGAATTGACTCATGGTATACTTTTTCCTCATGAGGATCTTTGCAAAAGAATTAAAATGGTAGCTCTCTTTCCATCAGGATTCATGGCCCTGTCAGTGTCAACCTATCGTGAAATGTAACACAGGGATTTCATTATCAAAAATTTTAAAAAGAAAAATCAGGTCACTGAGAATATTGATGCTGTAGGTAACGCGGTTTCCAGCTGAGGATTTACATACGTAAATGTTCACTCTTAAAAGAAAAAAAAATCTTGCATAGGTTCTTATGTGTATAGTAGCAAGAGTAGTTCTTTTTAAGTCATTGTGATAATGAAGCTAATGACAAGACAGTTTGCACTGTCACGCTAAGGTGATCGTCTCTCTTGCAAGACAAAATCTAGTTAGATTAGCACATTTTTGCAGAGATACGCAGTTATCCATGTGCATAAAACATTTGACTCCTATTAGCCAGCAGATGCCTGTGTCCTTGACAAAGCTGTGTTTGCAAGATAGATACATCTATAGAATGCACAGTGACCTGTACTATATGCCATGGTTTCCTCTCCAAAATGCTTTGTGACTTGCAAATATATAAACATTTTGGGACTAAGTGGAGGATCTTGGACTGTTGCAGTGATACCTACTCTTGTAAGGCTGCCCTAAGGCCCAGGTGTATCGGATTGCTGTAGGACTGAGTCAACTCTCTGTCCTTGGTTGACACAGTTTCAGCTCTCCTATGGAGGTTGTACTGAACTTGTAGGTATGCAACTGCACCTTTTTTGCTGCCTTCCCAGCCTTTCCTCTTTCTCACATTTGGACCCAGGTCTGCAAGTCTCAAATAGAGCTTGCTAACTGCAGTTCTGCATTTCCTTGTTGCAGATGTGTTGTTTTCTAACTACAGCTTTCAGGAGATAGAAGTTTTTTGTGGAACAATTCTTTAGGAGGACTCTTTGTCACTAATAAGCAACATACTGTAAATGCTTTGATAAAGGCTTTATGATATCTTGTGGTGGGGAGGAATCCTGCAAAGGGAGCAGGCACTTGATCTGCAGTGGACTGCTTGAGTCCAGCTCCAAGGCTGACAACAAATACCAATTGAGATTCATATGGAAATGATGTGCTGTGCACAGAAATAGTCAGGGTTCTTATTTAGGTGTAAGAAGGTAGAGGCATCTCTGGGTTTTGTTGTTGGTTTGTGGTTTGGGTGTTTGGGTTTTTTTGTTTTTTGGTGGGTTTTTTTTTTTGATGTGTGTGTGGATAATAAAGTTAAAAATAGAAATATTTAGGGAAAAATTTCTTTCTGGCTTTGAAATCTGAAACAACAGAAAGTGCTGCTTAAAACTGTTTGAAAGAGTGTTGTCTCTGCTCTTTTTAATTTCCCAGGTAGGCATAGAACTAGAAGATTGGTGCTGATCCCAAGGCAGGTCTCATCTTTACAATTGGTAAAGGAAAAATCCCATCCTTTGTTTCATAAATATTTTCCTACTCAAGCAGGATTTTACTCATTTCTTCCAGGTGGAGAGTTTCCTCATTCAGTGTTCTCTGCTACTTCTATCCTCGGTTTAGGCGTCAGGCAAATGCATACATTTTAATATATTAACTTTGAGATTAGCCAGCAAAACCTGGAGGTCTAGGGAGAGCGGAAGCTGTTCTCCTTCAGGTTTCTGATCTCTAAGTATGTCAGCTAGGCAGTGGGGATACCACCTATGTAATCAGTATCCACTTCACTTCTGTCATGGGACAATCCTGTCATGTTGGTAGCATGTCCAAAGGACCTATCACTGAGCTATTTGTTACATGGTTGCATTTGCTCTAAAGAACGGGTATAAAACCTGTTCTGAAAGGAAATAAAAAAAATATTAAAAGCCCTGTTTCTGATATTGAAAGGGTGTAATATAGCTGTTGCTAGCAGTTTTCCTGGTTATATGGGAAATAAACTCAGTCTGAGGGTGTTAAGCGGGAGGAGTTGTAAAAAGCGCAAAGTGGGATGGCACTTTTTGTGTTTCCTTGTATGTTTTCCACACTATATTTTAAACTTACTGGAGGGCTGAAGGATAGATATGATTAATTCCATCTCCCTTGTAAGAAGAGGGCCTGTTTGGTGCATATCTTGTTGTTTTCAGTTGTTCTCTCATCATTTCTGTCAGTAGTTACATGGATGATCTTTATACTTTGCGTGTAGCCTGTGAAGTGGATATAAAGACCTGTCAGACTACCTTTTCTAGTACATTTTCTTCTGCAGAAACAAACCTAACGTAAATGTCACCTGCAGTTTGAGCAACTGAGGCAGATAGAGCATTGATTCAATGGCTCTGAGAGGCAAGCCAGGAAAGATCATAAGATGAGATAAATATGTCAAATAATGGTCCATGACTCCAAAAATTTCCTATGATTAAAAATGAGTTCAGGAAAGAAGAGTATATCTTCAAAAAGTTACAGAGCATTTAAAAATCACCTATCTTTTGTACTTTTGGAAAAGGGTTAAAAAGTCCTTCGCAATTATGTGTATAGGGAAAATTCTCCATTCATTTAATGAAAAGGGTATTTGTCAGCTTTTTTTACATTCTTTTGTAACAAATATTTTGAATATGCTAAAAAGTAGGGAATTTGCTCATAAATGTGTCTGGTATGATGCCTCATGTTTTGTGGCAAGATCACTGTCTCAGTGAAAAATGATTATAAAACTAAAGTGATTGCTGTATTGTAAATCATATATATTGTCATCAAATGTAGAGGAGGTACCGGTGTTAGTCAAAGAAAGTGACTTGAGTTTAGCAGCTGATAATAAATAGGCAGGTGATGTTAGTGGAGTTCCCTTGCTGGTGTTCTTTTCATAGGTCCAGGGAACAGAAGCAGTTTATATGCTGGCAGAATGTTGAGGGTCTGTAGAAGTCAGCTAAGTGACTGATGTAAGTAGGCCAAGTTGCTTCTCACTAGTAGTAGTTTGGCCTCTTTCCAGTTTCCAGGCCAAACGACTATCACAACTGACTGTAATAATGCATATATTGTAATACAGAGAAACTAGCTGATTTAATAGCTGGATGAAAGGTAGTGGCATGGTGATTTGTGATGGCATAAGGTTGCTTAGGTGAAAACTTTACAGAGTTGAACAGCACTGCTGAGAAAATGTGCTTGGTTTCACACCCTCATAGCAGTGAACTGGCTACTGTGAAATGGACACCTTCTTTTGACTAATCTGTGAAAAGGCATTTGGAACAAAAATTCATCCACTCTCTGCTGGAAGGCAGACACTCTTTGTGTTAGACTGAAAGACTGGGGATGCAACATGTACAAGGAACAGCTAAGAATACAATTTGGAGTACTTCTTTAATCAGATAATGGCCTTTCAGCTGTAAGCAGGTGTGGTGAAGAATCCACACTCTCTTGTCCCTTCATAAATTAGGGTGATTTTTCCATATGTAATTGTCTGTTATGTCCCAGGGCACATCTTTTGCAAGCCAGTTAGCTTCATGAGAATCAAAGTGGGGAAACTAGTGTTTTAGCCTTCAGGGTCTGTGGACAAGGGTGCTGCAATGCCGCTATTTCCTTAAGGTGTCTTGGTACAGCTATATTACGATTTTTCTCATATTTGCCTCCACATGCTGCAGTCATTCCTCTGGATTCCTGGCAAAACATTCCTGAAACGAGGAGTCATGGGGTGGCTGCCACATCCTAGTAGGTTCCAGTTTTCAGAGGGTTCTCTGGAGATAGTTAATCTGAGTTTCTCTTTTGATTGGCAGTATTGGCTTGCTCTGACATCTGATTAAGCTGTACTTACTATTGATAACACATGCATGCACAAACTTGGGTATTGCACAAATTTGGGTATTGGCAGCAGTGTTTCTCTTCAACCCTTATCTGCATTTTACCATGAGTTGTCCGAAAGAGAAAAAAGGGAATATTAACCACTTGGAAAGGAAGGACTACAAACGGCTTCTCAGGGAGCAATGACAGAGCTCTGATAACAAGTTTGAGGCAGGAAAACGGTAGTATAATCTTAAACCAGACTGCTACTGGAATTCCTCTGGGACCTAGAGCCAGCAGCAGAATTGCACAGTAAAGCAACGCAAGGGCTGCGGATGAGGTGTTTGGAAGTCAGGAAGCTGGCAGTAGAGTGGGACCTGCTGAAGCAGCTGGAGAGGGACCCAGCAATTAGCATCACAGTGCTGCAAGGGCTCAATAAATGATTTATTTATTTATCTTGGTGGAGCTCTGAAGAAGGTGTTTGCCTTAATTACTGTAGTCCCTCAGAGGCACAGAGGGAAGAATTCACCACAAAAAACTGTATTTTTAGATCTGTAAAAAGTCATGCTATACTTCTCTTCTGAAACAGTTTTATTGTCCCACTTCCTCCCCTGCCCCCCAGTAGCAAGCTCTTACAGTAACATACCATTCCTGTGGATTTCACCTTTGTCGTTTCATCATCCAGTTGTTTACTGTCTCCATGCTCATGATGTTTCATAAGACAGACCATGTTCATTAGCGTGGTGTTGTCTGTGTCCCCCACTACCCACATAGTCCTTGTATTTTGAAGTGAGTTGGAGAGCAAGTTTTGTCTTTTCCTCTAAGAACTCAGCTTGTTCTTTTTTTTTGTCATGCTTTCCTGTCTGTTCTGAATTTAGTCACTTACAGATACATACTCTGCTTGTCCTAAACCAAGTAATTAAGTAAGGGTCAGAAAATTAAAGGGAAAACTACATAGAGTTATGCTTCTGTGTAATCAGTAAAAAGTGCATTGTGTACTGCCACAAAGTTACAACACTACCTCTATAAAAATAAGTTGCAAAAGTTGCTGCTGCTGGGGCTATTTCTTGTAAGGAATGTCATGAACATTGTACTACCACTATGAGAAATTTATTATGGTCCTATTTAAATAGCTGTAAGGTGGGCTAAGGTATAGTTTTCTGTCTTTAATCTGACTTCTCTGCGTCTTGTACATCTGGGGAAATGCAGCAAACTTAGCAGAGTGAAGTTTTAATGATGAAAACTTCTGTAAAGTTTGTATTATGCAAACATATAAACCTTATTTGTTTACCTATTGTTTATAAGTATTTGTCTACCTGAAATATGGAGTCATCTTTTTAAGTAAGTAGTGCTCTAAGTGCTGTGTTATATAGAAGATGGAAATTATTAGGAGAGTTTTGGGAGGTGTTTTACTCTGACATTCAAAATTAAAGGAAAGAAAGATCTTTGCCAGTTCCTTACGAAGTGAAAAGGCTGTATCCCTCCTTATTAAAGTCTTGTTGACAAATGGGTATGAATATTTCATCAGCCAGAAAAATATTTTGTTACTATTCAAACTTAATCTTAAGCTTGCATGAACTCCAGAGACTTACAAATCAGAATAATTTTATAATCTGTGCCAAAGACTAATTTTGTTAAATAATATATACTAGATTTCCAGAATTTGGAAGAACTGTTTTCTTAATAGAAGAAAATAATTAAGTTTGAGAACAGGTTTTGGGAGAGAGGATTTCTTTAAAAGCAGGTCCTGAAATAGGGTTCTGCTTTACAGTGTGGGATTTTGTGTAATTAAATATTGGTTGCATCAATAATTAGTCAAGAACAATATGTCCTTATGGCCTTAAATATTTGCTTACTCTGTATGAAGGAAGAAAAGAAAAAGAAAAAAGGAAAATTTAAAAAGAATTTGTTTACCTTAAAATATTTGCCTTATAAGTTCCATACCACACTCAGTTTGATTTCAATGAACATTTTTTGTGTAAACAGTATCTAGCATTAAAGTTTAGTTTAGAAGTGTATGAACCCTGACAGTTATCACCAGGCGATGCTGGAGCATATGTATCTTCATCTGTCTTCCTTTAAGCAGGTAAAAATAGTGACCATGGGAAAAATGTATCTGGCTCATCTGTTACTACAGCTGTTGGATCTCAATGGTTTTGCCTCTTGATATGCACTCAAGGATCTATAGAGCTGTAGGTCTCACTACTCTTTGGTTTGAAAAACGTGCAAATTTTTGCATGTTCTGAGGGAGGCTAGCCTGGAAAAAGGTGTGGGTAAAGTGCCAATAAGCACTCTGCAATGAGGGCTGTCTGCCCTGCGAGGGCAGTTGAGCCAGGAGCTGTGGGCGCCAGCGAGGCAGCAGGGGCAGTGGCCTCACTGAGCATGGGGCATCCTGGCAGAATCCCAGCCAGGTGAGAGGGACAGGCCTAGGAATGGTAGCCAGGGATGGCAGACAGTTCAGTGACTGCCAGGTGAGTATTTAGCCACAAAGGCAGACTTGGGATCGGGCTAGGAGATCAAGTCCTCAGATTAGGGTTTGCATCTTAATGAAAATGGAGTACATGTTCTGGCAGAGGCATGGCTGTAGGGTAGCTTGAGCAGGGACTAAGAGTGATGGCCTGAGGTTAAATGCAGCTCCCAAGGGAAGCAGATGCCCTGACATTGCAAACTTTCACAAAATGATGTAATCCATTGTGTTGCTTGTCTTTCCATGTGCTGGGCATTACTTTGCTGGGTTTTGCAGTTGATAAGCAATTTTACATCCTGCTTGAGTCAGAGCTCACATGCCTGTCTGCTGCAGGTCTGTTTTCTCCTAATATTTTGGATTCATGAACGCCTTTGTTATGTCAGAGTACAGCCCACTCAAGAGTCATTCTGGCATGGATGACTTCGGTTGCTGACACAACCTTATTGCCTTGTCAAGGATTAATTCTGGATTTTGCGGTAGTTTCCTTTTGAGTAATCATGATAAAATTTTTTATCAGGGACTTACTTAACTTATCAACTTGCATGATTGTCTCATCATCTTTTGGCAGCTAATTTTTTAAAGTGTTTTCTTTGTACAAATAGCAAACCCCAAACCTCTAATGGATTTTACATAGGCTGCCATATTGCTTCTTTTTTTGTGACATTGCACTATACTTCCTTTCTACAGGAAAGGTACTTACCTCTGAATTAGCAAATATATCAACTGCTTCAGAATCTGACTGTCATCTGCAAATTTTTCTTCCTTTTTCACTGGTATCCAGTAGTTGAAGGCACGGAATGAACTGTGGTTTACGAATCCTTATTTTTCCTCCTTTCTGTTCCTGGAGCCCAGGAGGCCAGTAAAACATTTCTGAAATCCTTATAGGTCTGAGGTCCTTGAAAAAGTTACTACTTAGAGAACAAGTCCTGCAGAACATGACTTTCTCTAACCTGTCCCTGTCAGGGTTTTTTTTCCTTTTCTTTTTTTCTTTTTTTTTTTTCTATTTCTTCCGCTGTAGAAGCTAAGTTATATGAATTTGCAGTTTCGAAACCACCAGTCTTTGTAGTTTGTGACCTTTGCCTGGCTGAACTTTCTCAGTAGTGATGAGAGGAAAGCAGTGTTCATAGTCTATAACGTTATTTCCTAGTGTTTGCAGTAGTACTTCTGCTTCCAGACTCATGACAGAAGTGTTTCCCCTGTTTTTCTGGACTGAACTAGACAAGGGTTCTGTAGTCTTACCATGGAAATGCTTTGTTACAACATCCCTCCAAAATAGGATCACATGCTAAACCAGGATATAACTCCAGCAACACTTATTATTATCACATACAGCATCTATTAAAACTCAGTTAAATGAGACATGCCTTCATCCCATTTGTGTGTCTGCTTAACCTATGGTTGTTAACTTACAACATAACAAATATATAAAAATCAAAATGTTAACGTATTGTGGGACTTTGGCTCTTAGGTTTGACCATTTTCCAGCTAATGTTATGCTTCACAATGGGCTAACAGATTGTGGAAAGTTGAGCCAAATGTAAGTAATCACTGAAGTTTCTTATGGGGCAGGTGAAACTCTTTGCATGAGGCCTGAAGCTGTCAGCCTCTCCAGAAAGTGGCAAGCAATAGTTTGACAGAGGAACAGATTACTTCCTTCTTAGATAAATGACTAGTAGTTTGTGTTTTAAGGAGGTGGACAAAGGCAGATTGTCCCAGAGATGGCAATGGATTATAAAGCAAAAATGGTTGCCAAAGTAGGATTCTCTTCTGTGAGGGGATGTGAGCTGAAAAAGAGCTGTGAGTTTATTAGATAAGAAGACCCCTCAAGACTCATCCGAGTCTGGATAGATGTAAACTTACTTCTTCTAATTTCTGTTCTTTTGTGACTTTATAAAACCTGGTAAATGGTGTTGTCTATTGCAGATGTAGTAAATAAATCCTTTTATTAACTGTTTATGTTGACCTGGTTTGGGTGAGGGATGATGTCCTGGGTTCAGCTATAGCAGTCATTTTTTCTCCTTCTTAGTAGCTGGTGCAGTGCTATGTTTTTGACTTTCAGTCTGGGAACAACGCTGATAACACCGATGTTTTTAGTTGTTGCTCAGTAATGTTTACTCTGACCAAGGACTTTCTCAGTCTCATGCTTTGCCAGAGAGGAGGGGAAGCCGGGAGGAAGCAGAGACAGGACACCTGACCTAAACTGGCCAAAGGGGTATTCCATACCACAGCACGTCATGCCCAGTTTATAAACTGGGGGGAGTTACCCGGAAGGCCCAGATCGCTGCTCGGGTCGGGCTGGGTATCGGTGGGCGGGTGGTGAGCGGTTGTGTCCTCTCCCCTTGTTATTCCTCTTATCATTATTATTGGTAGCAGTAGTGGTTTGTATTATACCTTAGTTACTGGAGAGCTGTTATCTCAACCCGTGGGAGTTACATTCCTCCGATTCTCCTCCCCATCCCTCCGGGAGCGGGAGGAGGAAGGAAGAGTGGGGGAGTGAGCGAGCGGCTGCGTGGTTCCAAGTTGCCGGCTGGGCTTGAACCACGACAGATGATATCAATACTGCCATCTAACTTCAAGAAATTTATGCCCATAGGCTCTTGCAATAGATGGTACTGAACAACTCTCAGGCAGCCAGCAGCCCAAAACACTTCTCAGAAGCTATAAAGGATAGTGGAGTTGCACAGGCTGCTAACTCAGTGTCTAAAAAGAAAAGAGATTTCCATTGCTGAAGAGGAAGTCTCTGTGCTAATGCTAGTGAGAAGCCCAAGGATTGCAAAGGAATATAAGGGTAGAGGATGTTACTGTAAATTTTACAAATTGGGAAATTAGAAATAGAGAAAAATGAGGTAATATTTCTAGGTTACACACAAAATACTTCTGATATCATAGCCCATTCCTAGACCATTCTGTTAAGATCAGGTGTCTTCCAGCTCCTGTTAGTTGCTTTTCATATGGTGGTTGCCTTCACTAATGTAAATGTTGAGCAGACTGTTAGGCTGGCATGCCTCTGAGGCAAGATCCCATTTTTAGAATTAGTTCAGTTTTCATTAGTGAATTATCTGGACATATAAATATTTATGACTATCTCAGATGTCCGATTACAAGAGGAAATAAATAATTAATTATAGAAAATTACCTTTGTACAATTGATACCACAAGGATATAAATCAGATATGGCAATTTCCAAAAAAGCAGCACAAGATATTGGTGGTGTGGTTTAAACCCAGCCAGTAACTCAGCACCACATAGCTGCTCGCTCACCCCCCCTTACAACCCTCCCCAGGCTGATGGGGAGGAAAATCAAAAGAATGTAAAACCTGCAGGTTGAGATAAGAATAGTTTAATAACTAAAGTACAACATAATATTACTACTAATACTAATACTACTGATGATAAGGGAAATAACAAGGGGAGAGAGTATAAAACCAAAAGGGGAAAGTAAAAAACCCCAAACCAATGAACAGAAGTGATGCACAGTACAGTTGCTTGCCACCTGCTGACCAATACCCAGCCTGACCCGAGCAACTATCGGTCTCTTTGGGTAAGTTCCCCCAGTTTATACACTGGGCATGATGTGCTGTGGTATGGAATACCCCTTTGATTAGTCTGGGTCAGGTGTCCTGTCTCTGCTCCCTCCTGGCTTTTTGTGCCCCTCCTCACTGGCAGACCATGAGAGACTGAAAAGTCCTTGATCAGAGTAAGCACTGCTTAGCAGCAGCTAAAACTTCAGTCTGTTATCAGCATTGTTCTCAGACTAAAGCCAAACACAGCACTGTACCAGCTACTAGGAAGAAAATTAACTAAAACCAAGGCAATTGATTTTGCTGAAACACTCTCGAGTATATTTTTGCTAGAACCATTCCCATTCTAAGCTGAGTAACAAACCTTCCATTGTATGAATTGTGAGGAAGTCTATTTACAGAAATGCGAATATAAGTGTATTCACAGTTGGGACAGTTACAGAAATCTATATACAATATATGATTTCTGTTTAATATTGGGAAGTTTCTGTGTATACTATCAGACTACAAGCATCATTTTGAGTAGGGGTGTATTTGCCCCGTCTGTTGTTGGTTGAAATAAACTTTGCACCTGCCAAAGCTAACAAAGAGGAAAAATTAAATTTTGATGAGTGAATGGCATTAAATAAAGGATTGAATACTCTGTTACAAGCCAGTTATCAAGCTTTAAACTTAAACCAGGAGGCTTTGTTCACATAGGGGATTTGAAGAGGAACCACCTAATGGGGAAGACCAAAGATTAAAGGAAAGGGATTCTTATCAGCCATTTTAAAGGAAAATCAGCCTCTCTTTCCACAGAAAGGGTGCTTGTTGCAGTGATCAGGAGAAATTACTTAAAAGAGAACAACAACTGTGTTTCAGCGTAAATGGCACAAGCTTAAAGAAGAGATTGAGGACTCCTGCTTATAATGAGTTAGAAGCTGAAAGAGTTTGAGGTGTCATGAAGTCTTAAAGCAAGATGTTTATTGTTTTGACTGTTTGTTTATGCTCCTTGTAATAGCTAAAGTAAAGGGGTTTTCAAAAACCCAGTTAAGTCTGTGGATATGTCTATTTCTCCTCACAGATCTTTAAAAATGCCCTTGTTGTGGAGCTCTGAGGGTGGGTTTCAAGGCACTGGAGAATGAGCTGCCAGCATACCCCTGCGGCTAGCTGAACTGGTCCACAAGGCCGTATGTCCAACGAGAGAAGCCAAATCTGTGGTGTTCTCTTTGCACTGTTACCTGGGGACAGCTGATGAGACTTCTGTGAGGGCTACCACAACAGAATATTGCTGTATACAGCTTGGGATTCCTGTGTAGGAGATACCTTTATATACAGGTATTACTATTGAAAGTTGCTAGTTTGTCCAGTTTGTAAACAGAGAACCCAAAGCATGTATGAAATATGATTTCTGCAGAACAGGAAGTAAGTTACAGTCAAGAGCATCTCTTGAGTTCTCCTAACTCCCAGGGTTGTATTTGAAATGCAAACTCTTTATAATGCTATATAGTAAAAGAAGCATCCTAAAATAAGACAGTAAAATCCTTACACCACGTCACTCATACCCTAAAAAATAACTTTCTTGAACAGATAATGTCAGTTGCTGTTTTGCTCAGTCATGCTTTTATTTTGCTTCAAGCGTTGCTCTTTTGGTAGGTTCTCTCTGCTTAAGTAGACAGGTAGGAAATGGGGTTATTTGCAGAGCGTGTCCTATTGCTATATGATGTGATAGAACAAAATGTCTGTAGATTAATGCATTGTTAAAAATTTAGTGCAAACATAGTGCTATAGACCCTGCTTTACATTGTGTATACAATCTAATTTACTTACTTTTATGGTGATAGCCTTAACTGATTTCTCAGTTCAGTGCTGCATGTGTTGACATTTGACTATATTATCTAGTCTCTTTCTTTTGTTTGGTTTGTTGAATGAAATCACAAAATGCTTTTCTCTTTCAGGTTCTGAAACACACAGAGGTGTTCCATAGACTGTACAATATGCAAAAGAAAACTGAATAGCTGCTAATGAATTGCTAAAGGCTGGTTATTCCAGGTCTCAGTTACTGTACCCAGTGCATAGTACAGCATCCTTACCTGTCATGTTTTCTCTTTGCAAATTAGGTTCAGGCATTCTCTTACCTTTGTTCAGGAGCATCTGCAGCAGCCAAGAGTTAATCTGGGAAAAGAGGCCGGTCTGTTACTTTATTCTGTGTTTAAATTCTATTCTGAAAGTTCATGGACTTTTTTTTTTTTTTTTTTTTAAATTCTTCCCTCTTCAAGATCACATCTCTTGGAGGTGTTATTCTCCTTCAAATCCCCTGAATCAGTAGGAATTGAAATTGATTAGTGTTTCTCAATGTGAAATACCTGGCAAGAGCAAGCTCTGAGAATTATTGCTTGTCTCCATATTGGCATCTGTTGTTTCTATGTGGCACTTGTACTTTCTCCCTCAATGGTCTAGCTGAGTACTTTGGTAATGTGCTTTTGTATTAGTGGAAATTAGGCCTATATGTAAATTTTTTAGACTTTCAAGCATAATCCCTTGTGTGATAAAGACAAAGCAGATCTTTTTTTATTGATGACCATATATCAGAATGTATGGTAAAGTGTACCAAGGTCTAAATTATTCGTAGAAGTTACAAAGCCAGACTTTTTACGGGATGAATATCATTGTGGTGGTTTAACCACAGATAGCAACTAAGTACCACAAAGCCACTGCCCACTCCCCCTGCACCCAGGTTGGGCTGAGGAGGAGAATCGGAAGAAGGAGTTGAGATAAGAACAGTTTAATAATTGTAGTAAAATATAATAATAAAAATAATAATAGTAATGACAGGGAAGAAAAAAAAAGGAAATAACATTCAGAAACACAAGTAATGCACAAAACCATTGCTCGCCACCTGCTGACCAACGCCCAGCCTGTCTCAAGGCAGCAATTGGTGGCTGCCAGCCAACACCCCCAGTTTATATATTGAGCATGATGTTCTGTGGTATGGAATATCCCTTTGGATAGTTCAGGTCAGGTGCCCTGGCTGTGCTCCCTCCTGGCTTCTTGTGCACTTGGTCACTGGCAGAACATGAGAAACAAAAAAGTCCTTGATCAGAGTAAGGACTACTTGGTAACAACTAAAATCTCAGTGTGTTATCAACATTATTCTCACACTAAATCTAATGCAAAGAACTGCACCAGCTACGAGGAAGGAAATTAACTCTATCCCAGCTGAAAACAGGACAATCAGAAAGAATCAGAGTATTATAGCAATGTTGTTTGTTACGCAAGTCACAATATGCGAATGCATATACATATTTTTTCCTGAAACTAGCTTCCCATCAGTTTGCTAACACACAATCTTTCTGCTTGCCTTAAATATTAACAAATGGTAAGGTCTTTTTTGGTTTCAGATCAGCAAAAACCAGGGTTTTTTTTGTTCCTTTCTGTAGATTAAGGCGTTATTGCATAACGTATATAGGTATAAGAGCTCTGAGCAGCTTCTATGTGTATCACTACCTGTCCGTTCCTCTTGCCTAGCTGTACCCCAAAATCCCTAACTGATTTTCAAGTTCAATAATTAACTGCAAGCAGCAGTGGACATTGGCATTGTCCTGCCACTTTTTGTCAGTCTTTTTGACTGGGAAATTGTCAAGCCAATTGCTTGTGGATTTGCCTTGGGTTTTGTTACTGAACTCAACTTAAATTGTTATAGGCCCAGATAGCATAACCCGAATAATACATTTATAATTTATTAAACTTAATTCTTTAAAGGTTCTTTTGATAGCTGCTGTATGAAGATAGCTGCTGAAGGAAGTTTAAAATTAATGGATTCTATTTTGCATGCCTATTATTATTTTTGAAGCCTGTTAGAGAAGAGAAATTATGCAAATTGGTGTCACGCTAGGCTACTGCACACATGCTGGTAATGCATAACAACTAGCTCACTGATGAAAATACTTCATCTTAAGCAGGAGTCATTGTCAGCATTAAGAGATGTTCTTTGTATCCTGGTTAACAGTTTATTATTATTTTTCTTACAGATAAAGGAGAGTGTTCTTATTAAAAATCCTCATTAGAATAAGACTGCTGTAAAAATAATACTGGAGAACTCTAGTGATGAATTGTGATAGATTACATTATACAATTAAGGTATATTGCAAAACAATAGGAAGATCCCTTCAAAAAATTAAGCAATTGTTGCTCGCTGTCTATGAATGACTAAGTGGCTTTAATTCTTCAGCTCCTGCATGTAAAAGACTTGATAAATAGATCAGGCTCAGGATCAATTAGTGTCACAATGATCTTCAGTATTAACGAAGCGAGCTGCTAGGACTGAACCAGTTTATCTGTACCCTTCATGACAGCATTCTAGGTTAACACGCACTACATTGTCTATCTAGCACTGGGCATGGGAACCATTACGCAGAACACACAGTTCTGCGCAGCACTGACCGATACAAGCGCTCTTTGTGAGGAAGCTGTCTTAGTCCTGAAGAATTCCAACATCCTTAGAGGGACAAAAATCCAATATAAGATAAGCTGGCTTCAGAAAATAGGTCGCTAATGTAAGTTTGTGGTTATTTTCTTCCCAGGTTTATCCTACGTGTGTCTTAGGTTTCTTTTTCCTCATCTGTATACAAAGCATGTCAGGCTTTTCTGATTAGACTGCTGTGAAGTGCCTGGTTTTGGTCTAAGGGTCATCATTCTGCTATAGCCCTTCATCCTTCCATTTTAACACTAAAACATGCATTTTGTTTGCCCTGTTAAATTGCTGCCAAAGGAGGCAGAGAAAACCTGCTCAGATATTGATTTTTCACACATGGGGACTGTTAGCTCATAGTCACTTGATTTGCCTCCTGCAGTTTATAACTGAATGGGCTCATGGGTTTATAAACTTCATTTTAGAGCTGAGTTCCCAGCCTGAGGTGGAGCTGATATGTTTGCTGTTAGTGATTTGTATCTGCCTTAATGTATTTTGCTTGTTGGAATTCTATTTAGATGGCTAATGTAAATAGCATTTTTGCAATAGAAATGTCACTGATCAGAAGTTGTTTGAGTTGTCTTAACTGGCTTCAGGTATTTGGATATGGTCTTGGATAATAATTTCTGCCTACTATTTTTTGATCTTTCTGGTCTTCATTGTTATATTTATAATGCAATAATTATGAATTTTGTCATGGTAACTGACTAGGGTACTAATTTCTACTAGGTTTCTAATTTCCTACATTTTTCGTAAAAATTTATATCAGGCTAGAGGAATGAACCATAAACATTGTCTCCTCTGTGAGGATACAGGTTGAACTTTGTCCTTGATACATTCTGTTTTGGTTGTTCCACC
The DNA here is from genome assembly GCF_000696875.1 of Nestor notabilis. Classification (NCBI taxonomy): domain Eukaryota; kingdom Metazoa; phylum Chordata; class Aves; order Psittaciformes; family Psittacidae; genus Nestor; species Nestor notabilis. The sequence continues at coordinate 21,766 of NW_009909581.1, forward strand.
CATGTGCTGGTGATTCCAGTTTAGCTACAGCAGACTTTGTCTTTTGTGGGAATCAGAGGAAAGAAAGAATGGTAATTATTATGATGGTAAGAAATTAAAAAGGTGCAGATTTATCGTATTCATTACTTTCACTGCTCATGAAACGTGTTGCTTTGTGGCTTAGTTCTGTGAATTACTGTTTACAAATCTCCTCATTCTAGCTACATTTCAGATTTTGTGCATATTCAATTATGTACAAATGTTCAACTATTGTAGACCAGAATTAAGCATGTTGTATCTATGAAATCCTATGAAGATGAGTGGGATTGAATGATTCTAACAGAAAGAAATTTGATTATTAATATAATACCATTGACATCAATGAAGATTAGATAGAAGAATCAAAGCATCAAGAAACCTTCTGAAGTACTAATAATCATTTTGATTAAAAAAGACGGAGTGGCTTGAGTTCACCCTGATCTCTAAGACCTTCCTACTCCAGAAAACCCCAGTGGTTACTTGTTCTGTTCTTGGTTACGCAATAGGTTGAGGCAGTGTTTAATTTAACTTAAAATGCATGGCCCCATTCTGTGCATGCTATACAGATCTGTTTAAGACTAATATTACACTGTTTTCAAGCCCCACTCAACTAAAAAATGGCTTGAGGTGAAGCAAATTGGTGTGACTGTCGTAGACAGTAGATGACACAAAGCCATGGATCTGTGGTAAGAGAGAAGCAACTTAGTAATGAATTCTGGGAAGCAGAAAAAAGTCCTGATTTTTGAGGGAGATGTAGTTACGAAGTACCCAAGATGCCAGTAGTATTAACTGGACTCCATGGGAGATGGAAGTTCATCAAGAGTTGCAGGATGAGGTGCTAAATAATCTGGAGTAAAATAACTTCTTTGTGACCCAGCAAGAGTGTCAGCAGTGCCTCCTGATGTGACACTGGCCTTCAGGAAAGAGAAAATGAAAATGCATACCCAGTAAAAGCATCATTAGATTTGCAAGGCAGCTGTTCAGGAGCCAAGATGTGCTGTACCTTTGCCTAAAGGCTTCCTAGATCTGTTTATGAAAGTGTCTGATCATGAGGATGTATTTGCCCACCCAGAACAATACACACATGACCAATCATTATTGGACAAAGGTTAATGCTTTATTCATAAATATAAGGGTGCCACAGATTTACTTAGAAAAATTTGCAGTGCAACAGATTACAGTGCAGTGAATCTAAATGAAAGCATGCAACTGGATTGTCTGGACTAGGCACATACATCTTTTCTACCAATGCATTTTCCAGGCTATTAATGAAGAGTTTTCTGGTTTAGACTCAAACATTTAATCCAAGAATTTGAGTTAAGATTATAATCTTACAAATAGTTGTGGTTCAGAGCTGGTTTAGGAGTGGTGATGTGAAAGTTTCATCATTTGACTAAAGTGTTGAAAAGCCAATTTGGTTTTTTTTTCTTTATTTCTAGAGAAGGAGGTAAAATTTAGATTTCTCTACCATGATGTCAGTAGCTGTTTTGTGGGCAGTTTAGTACGGCTGATCCGAGGAATAGGGTTGTGTTTCATACTGTGATGAACTGGAAGCATAGGCAAGACAAGAGAGCAAACTTTCACAACGTTTTCCTCGGAACTAGCATCCAAACACAATCCATTGCCAGTGGTTATCATTCTATTCTGGCCCTGTGACTGATACTACAAGTCTAAAAGCTTATATTATCTAGATGGTCCATATAAAGGAAGAAGAAGGAAAGAAAGTAACAAAGATATTCCTGAATTTAAAGGACTTTATGTAGAAAAAGAGAGTGCATTTAGGCACAGTTAGTAAAAAGTTTAAAAAGTTCAAGTTGGGAGTGTGTGGAAAGGCAGTTACATCCTCTCCGTCTCTATTTTGAACACCCACAAAATCAGTTTCATGGTTTGTATATTCAGCGCAGACTTGTTCTGTGACCTGAATTTAGTAGGAATGTTTTCAGGGATCTACCTTTCATCTATAAATAATAGCAGTTCTATTCCTGATTGTCCTGTTTTTCCCTTATGTTGGCCTAGTGAAGCAATGTGATCAGTTAAAGTATGGTTCTTTTTGTTTGTAAGTTGTATAGCATCAATAACAGCTTTTGAACATACTTTTATCCTTCTCCTTCATCTCCTATCACTGACCTTTAATCCTGGATAGAACTATGCACATCACATTCTGCAGTCTCTCTTTCTGAGACCAATTGAGAACAGTTATAGGATGGTGTGTTGATGGATTCTTTTGTATGCTTCATTTCAAGATATTGACATCCTCTTTGTTTTAATCTAGCCAGTGAGAAACAGCAGGAGGAGACTAGCAGAGGGAGCTGTTCTGACTATTGATTTTCTTGTGCTTTTGGTGGTTCATTAATTCCTCTAACGATTGCTTCTTAGGTAGCTGTCTGGGTGTGACCATTACGACCCAACAGAATAGCGGCTGTCATGGCTGGGTAAAGCCATAGCTGATAGTGTCAGCTTTCCTTTCCGAATTACTCTTAGTAAGCAATACTGAGCTTACTAATATAGTGAAATTCCTTCATTTTGATTATGACATTCTTCTACAGTATGTGTGGATGCCAGAAGAGTATAAGCCAGCTGTTTCACAAGGGAGATGAAGTGTTAGACAAATAGAACACTGTAAAAATCAGCCCCGTGCTAAATTGTTCATATAGAAACAGTATGTTCAATTTTGTTTCACTAGTATTGACTGGTATGGCTATTATGTCCATACCCAGCTATATTAGAATTCAAAACTGTCTAGTACTGTATATCAGTTAGACTATTAGAGAGCACCAGACTGCCAGGCTGGAGTGAGGATCTTACTATTTTTAAAACCTCTACAAATGTCCCATTTTACTGTGAACTAGAAAAGGGTGTGTGCTAGAAGGCAATAGGCAAATCATTGTTGTCTAGAAGTTGAATTAGGCAGTACTTTTTGAAAATAGATCAGTAATTGTAAAGCTATTTTGGCAGTGGATTTGTGTGGGGGGGTTTTGTGCTTATGAGTCCCTCTTGTTCCTATAATTTCTGAGAAAGGTGGCTCTGATAATAAATTTGTAAGGAACAATTGCTGATTTTATTCCTGAAGTTGTTACGTAAGAAAATAATCTGCATGTAGTTACTGTTTATACAGTTTAGGTTTTTTGTTTTGTTTTCACAACATAGGTTGTGAACATAGGAACATAGAAGTTCACGGTAGAACTTCTAGGGCACCACGTGATTTTCCATATGACTCATTTTAGGCTGTTTAGAGCCAGGGAATACAATTGGAAGGCTGTGGTTCACAGAGGGAAAAGTGATTCATGCACTGTCCATAACCCATATTTATTTTAGGTTATCTTTTATAGCAAAAAATACATATAGTGTGTTTGTCTTAGGGCTACTGTAAAGGAGTGATAATATGCAATCATTGATTCAAATGTTGATCTGACAGAGAAATGTTTTCTTTAAATGTAGATAAACATTATTTGCCCATTTGCCTGCCTGCCATTAGTCTGTCATGGCTGGTCTGACTTAATTTATTCTGACTGTTAAATGTTTTCAAAATAGAAAAATCCAGCTGTAACAAAGAAACCCATAAAATTTACTGTATTTCGGGATAGTATCTCTTTTCATGGTTAAATGAAAGAAAACGTGTCAGTGGCTGAAGCCTGTTAATTTTTTTGTCTTACCCTGTTGTTTGCCTTTGTTGGTCAACTTTTACAAGATTTATTTTCAGTTAGTATATTATCTGTGCTTAAAAAAAAAAAAGTTTCCCCTATTTCAGCCTGAGAGCAGTTTGACTGGACTCCAAGACTCCATCAAGTTATCCTTACGCTTTGCATTCAGTCTCTCCCCAAGTATGCAAAACAGGGTTTGGTGGAGTGCTATGTCCTTGTTGATAGCATGTAATCATTCCTCAAATAATATGTGTGTGCAGTCTCAAATAGCTTTGTGTAAGATGTTCTCCATCCAGTAGAGTTAATTGCAAAGTGTAATTTTTCAGCATCTGGTGTGGGCTATTTTGCTTGCCTGCATGGAACATATTTAACTACTGAGAAGTTCTCTCTAGCTGGTGGCAGAAATCATGAAATACTTGTAATCCGTAGGTCTTTAATAGGTTGAGGCTCCCTCTGGGGAGGACATTGCTAAGTTTTTCACAGCTAGAAGCCACTCTGCATATCACTTCAAAGCCCAGAGATGTGTAAGGCCTGATATGGGGGAGTGAAAGGAGAAATTTCTTCCTGAAGGAATTTCAGCTTCAGTTATTTTAGTGTTAAGTTCTGAATATGTGGTCGTAAAAGTGGCTGCATTTGTATGTAACTTCTTGCTGTAGAAATAAGAAGTTAATACAGGGGCATTTTATTTTCTGAAGCTTAGCAAATCAGGAAATAGAAAAAAGAAAAGCACAAATTCACTTTACAACTTCAGCTTTTTCCTTCATTGTTTACATTTTGTGTTTAAAAAAAAATCCAGATTTTACAATATTAAAGATAATAGCAGATACAGTTCTTTTCCCTTTTTAGTACTGTAAATTACACTATTTATTTAGGCAATTACACTAGATTGTTTTGTTTTAAGGAAGAAGATATTTATCCACAAAGGCTGCTTGGAGGGAGGCAGCATAATAAATATTACATCAGCATGAAGAGTGCCATGCATCATTTTCTGGACAATCTGTGTGATAGTGTAGTTGATATAGTGACAGCGAAATAAATATCAATTTGAGGCTGGTTTTTTTTTTTTTCTTTCTCTCTTTTTTTGTAAGGTTGCATCAAAGCTGTTTGCAGTCTATTCTTCTCTGTTTCTTTGCACATGCACTTCTGTAGCATTTCTCCTAAAGCATTAAAACCCTCCATGTTCAATATGTTTGTTTTTTTCTTTTAACCTGAGATGCAACTGTTTCAATTTATGTTTGTATTCACCACTGCTCCCCACCATGCAAGCAAACGTCACTCCTAAGGTTGGCTTATCAGAGCTACATGTCTGTGGTTGCTGTCTGCAGTGCATGTAGTACAGTCTGTTCACTGATTTCAGAGAAGTCTTTCAGCTGACCTGCTTCTCTGTTGAGGTGCTAAATGTATGTGTTCAGAATACTGTTCTTTATTTGAGGCATTCTGTATTGGATAGAATAGTAGTAAGAAACAGTCCTTGTAACTTACATTATTGACCCACAACAGATAAGTGACATTGACTTGAGCTTTTTATATGTGGGGTTTTTTTGTTTTTTTTTCTTAGCCCTTCCATTTTTTTTCCTTCTTTTCTCTGCCTTTCTTTTCTTTTGGTCGAGAGACCAAAACAATTTGATATATTATTTGGCACAAGCTTTAGTGCAAACACATTTTAACAAGGAGGAAAACCAGGGTTTTTCTCTAAATGTGCTTGTCATCATTTAAAAAAAGATTATACTCCTTGTAACCTGACTTTGGTAACAGCCATGTTTGGTGCCTACTATATGGTAAATTACCTTAACATCATGTAAACTTTTTGTTTTAGAGGAATTAAAAAAATTCTCCTGGAAAGGAACGAAGCATGCAAATGAGTTTATGCACATGCTTCCACCTGAATATTGCTATACAGACCTGCACTGCACGTGAATTTGCACACAGGTTGTTTTCTTCTCTATCATGAACAAAAAGCACAATTATTTCTTTAATTAGATTGAAGAGCTGCTGCTTCATTACTTATGAATTTATCAGTTTCCCCAACCAGACTCACATTTCTTTCTGACTATTTCTCATGGCAGGTAGTGGCCACTGATGCTGGAAGTGGTGAAGAGGTAAATAAGACAACATGTTTTAGAAATTACTTCAGGCAGGTTTTCAGATATCAGACATGCTGACAAAGAAATGGCTCAAACCTTAAAATTTAGAAGTTCAAGTGTATGTTTGAGGTGCTAGTTAATCTATCTCAAAAAATCAAGAGCTTTTGCATTTAGCGATGGTGATGTCTTGAATTGCATTTATCAAGACCCCTTTCTTATTTTCTCCCTTGGTTTGTTCCTGGGTCTGAGTCTTCTGAGTTTTGTTTCCATTCCTTCATTTAGTGATCTTGTCTTTCTGTCTGGCTTTCATTTGTGAGTCTATCTGTATTACTTCTCAAATTAGGACAATATTTGATTTCTTTATCATAAGATGCTTTTTTTAGTACAGAGTTACTTAGGGCTTCCCACTGTATGTGTGTCTGCTTTGTTTTCCAGGAAGCCATTATATGGATTGTTTCAGTATAATTCCAGTATGATTGGATTAGAGTCGTTAGCCGATCCCTCAGATACCTGGGAAATTATAGAGACTATTGGGAAAGGCACGTATGGTAAAGTCTATAAGGTTGCCAATAAGAAAGACGGGAGTCTGGCAGCAGTAAAGATTCTGGATCCTATCAGTGTAAGTAAAAAATATGAAATTGTAACTTCATTGTTAATGTGAAAGGATTCTCAAACACAGTTGAAACATAAATCAAATGTATAAGATACTGAAAGCATCCCGAAGGGAAAAAAAAATGCAGAAGTCATCGACAGAAATAGTTTGGGACCAGCACCTGAAAGCTGGAACTTGCAATTTCACCATCTTGTTATGTTATTTTAGACAGCATTTGCCTAGTTTCTTTTTGAGGTTTATGTAATTTTTCTGGTACAAATTTAGGTATCTGTGCTTGGAGCATGCAAGTGGTAAGGCACAGAGGCGTTGCTCTGAGGGGTCTGCTGTAGCAGAGAAAACACAAGATGCTTTGAATCTTAGTGTTTTTATTTTATTGCGTACTCCCTAAAAAAATTACTTTTCCCATCACAAAAGTATTGTGAAATTTAGCATGTTTTATAGTTATGTTTTGTAAGTGGATAATACTGTGAGGTCATAGGTAAGGTAAAACCAGAAGAGCACAGCCCAAATTCTCTGAGGTAGTTCTGTGCCAGCTCCAGTATTAGTGGGTGTTAAATGTGTAGCTTCCCTTGAGAACCAAGGCCCTAGTTTCAAATAGAAGTTCTAATTGGCGGTTGCTCAGGTTGGATTAAGCTAGAGTTTGATCGTGACAGCTGGGCTTAAGTATTTACTAAAAAGCTACATTTCTGTCGTCGTCTACTACTGAAATTCATCTTGGTTTTCTCTTGTATAAATCCAAAGAAGGTAATAATTAAGGTGATACCCTTTTTAGCAAAATGCAAAAAAAGGAAAATGCATGTAAGAGCTTAAATTTTTCTAATAGTCACAATCCATGCAGAAACAAGGAAAGTTTCAGTGCTTAAGAACTGTTCTGAGTTGTGGCCTGAATGCTGATATTAATGAGTAGTTTGTACTTATCACAGAATTCTTTCATTAACAAATATTTAGTAACATTTGCTTATTTCATGGGTTTTGTTTTTTCTCTTGAATTATTTCTGGTGTGTTTCTTTTCCTCATAAGAATGTTTTTACTTATGTCCCCTTTGAGGTTTTGTGAAATTGTTCTTTGTTCGGTCCGATCTGATGACCATAGAAAAAAAGATGAATCAAAGATTCCTGTATTTACGTTTAGCTTACAGATTAAAAACATGCATGTTTAAAAACACTACATGTGTAAATTTCTTACTTAGACAGCTGAGCATAGTTAAGGGTAATTTTTACTTTTCTGCTTAAGTATATTATGCACTGCAAGAATCCTCAAAGAACAACTACTTGCTTTACACAGACTTCACATTTCTGTATATAAAAAAAAGGCAAAAGTGCCATGGTTTGATGTGGATTAAATTTATAGTATTGTGTGAGTACTTTCAGCTGCATGAAAGAAAATCCATATAAAAATAAAAACTAATTAAAAATGGTTGTTATTCTCCATGAGAGTTTGTTCTTTGTACAGACTTACTGTGTTCATATGTTCTGTATGTTTGTGTTTTTTATTTAGGATGTAGATGAAGAAATAGAAGCAGAATATAATATTTTACAAGTTCTTCCAAATCATCCTAATGTTGTTAGATTTTATGGGATGTTTTACAAAGCAGATCATTATGTGGGAGGACAGCTCTGGCTAGTACTTGAGGTAAAAGCATTTTGATAACATTACATCTCAACTAGCAAATGTTTGGTTTCTGTTTGTCACTGCTAGAAGAATCACAGGCTTTCATGATTCTCTGATTGGGGCCATTAATCAAAGGACTGGTGAAAAATGATGTGTGGTAGCCCACTGTTGAAAATCACATCCAAACTTAAAGTTTGTTCAATAGGGAATGTCCTTGTATTTTATTTCTGTTCAAGGTGCTACATTCTGCCTCCAAAACACACAGATCCTTTTGATATAAGTGTTTTGCCTAAAACCAGCTTGAATTTTTCTTGTTGGAGGAAACATTAGATAAGACATTTCTCTAAACTTTTGGAGAGCTCAAGCACTTAAGGGAAATGAGAAAGATCATGTAGTAGTAACATGGAGTACAGTTAACAAATATGCTGCCTATTGCAAAAGCGAACGGGGAAAATGTAATGGGAAAGTCTGGTTTATGCTAATTTAAAACTTCAGGCTGGTTGTTGTTGAAAATCTAGCAGCAGAAATGCCTTCTATTAACTCTTCGTATTGAGTAGCAATCAAAATGTATTTTGCCAATGAAAAATGAGTTTTGGTGGTCTTGTTGCCATTTAAGTGGCTGCCAAAGATTGCTGCAAGTTGATGATTTCTTCTAGATTTTTTCTAGATTTAATTGAAACAGAGCTTTGCACAGACTAAGGAGCAATAACAGACTAAACATTTCTCTCTAACTAGACCAGTAAAACTTAGCATTCACTTTTAATTACTGATCATTTTAGAAATTCTACTCCCTGTTCTGGAATGGTGACTGGAATCAGAATAAGGAATCTTTATTTCCATTTTAGGCTGTGGAATCCCAACAATACATCTGACTTTTACGTGGTGCAGAATTATGTAGCTTGAATTAAAACTCTTGAAAGTGTTTCATCTTAAATTTCAGTAACTATCAAAAAAAGGAGCTTTGGTATTTTTCATTTGGTGGGTTTTTACTGTATGCCTGCTGGCTTTGTGTTGAGTTTGGGCTTGGTTTCCCATGTAAAGCACATGTTTTATTTCAACTGCAGTGTATCAAACAAAGGCATCAGATGTGGCATCCCATATGACAAAATTTTGTAAAGCAAAATCATGCCATATTCTATATAGCAAAGTTGAATGTAGAATTTGAGAGACATAGCTGTTTGTATAGACCTTATCAATTAAGTATGTTCATTCAAGTGGGTCTTGGTGCACATTATCCAAAGTTTTAAAGAAATTTGACATTAAAAAAATGTGTTTTCCTTAAACAGATGAATTTACCAGACAAGTCAAACTATTTCTTGCCTTGGAATTTATACGCAAATTTATGTATGCATAGAAGTTATTTTTTATATTATAAATTAATGACCCTTTTTCAGTAAAAGGGATTACACAAAGTACTCAGGTTTTGATCCCTGAATCTTTGATAAAATATATTCATTGGATGTGTGACTTCCAAAATTTGTAGTAGAAAGGTGTTCTTTTCTTTAGGCACAGTTTTGCCATGTTTACTCACTACAAGTAGGACCTTGCTTTGGTAAATGCTTGGGATGCTGAAGAGTAAAAAAGGTGGTCACCTTAAATATTTTTATGATAATACGGTTCTTGGATAGGTGTAGCACAGCCAACTGTAAAGTATGTTTCCTTACTTTTCCATCTAAACATGCATCATTTCACTTTTTAAAGTATTACCATTAGGTGTGAAGTGGTAATGAAGTTTAGAAGTTCATTTTGTACCAGGTCTTTGCTGACTGTCAAGAACAGTGTCACTGACAGCTGTAATGGTTTTCGTGGGGTGTATTTTTCAGAGTCAATCATTCATTTAATATATGCCACCAAGCAGCTGTCAGTCTGTATCATTTTTCAGTCACAACCAGGTTAGGGATGTTCTTAAGTGAGGGTATGCTTTTCTGTATTCTATTTGCAGGCTAAAGATGAGTTTAGTACAGTCTGTCTCAGTACAACATTTAATGCAATGAAAGCAAGAAACAAAGATCTTTGACTTAGTGGCATGTCAGCAAATGGTTAAGCATGGAAAGAAAAACATGAGCTTTCTCTCATGAGATGATGAAGTTCTCCTGTAAATACATTTGATGATTGATATTGAGCTGAATTTTCCCACCTAATTTATAAAAAAGAAACCAAAAACTCTACTAATGAATTAAGAAGTGAAAAAAGTCACATTCTTGCAGAACTCATCAGTTTTTTCAAGTAATAAATGTTTGCTTCAGGAACTTATTTACATGAAAGATACTTTGTTTATCATGTATGTTTTGTTTATCATGTCTGGTCCTTCCCATGAACTAAAACTTTTTTAGTCTAGTGAAACTTTTTCATGCAAGGGGAAGTTACTAATAAGTGAAGGAAAATACTGATGTATCACAGAAAGTAATGATTGAACTGAAACACTATTTGAGCAATGAAAAACTTGAGAGTTTGTAGAACTTTTCATACCATTCTCTGGATTTGCACTGTAGTATTTTAAACTTAATACTAGTAATGTAAAATGAACTTGTGTTGAAATGCATGTGATTTCTGTATGGCAGAAATGTTGATAAGGGTGCTGGCTACAAAAACAGGTCTAGAGGAGGAAAGTAAATGTAGGAATGGCAGTCAGTTCTCCAATGATGATTATTATTATTTTTTTAATCAAATAATTATGAATATTAAAGTAAGAAAAGGACAGAGAAAGGGGAGAGCAAACAGCTGCTTAGATGGGCATGGACTATGATGTAGGTGAAAAGGTATTTACAGTGATTCTATTTTACTGTTTCTCCTCTTTTGATGTATGGCAGCCTATTAGTGGGAAATGCTTGCAAGAAGCTGCTTTTCTGGATCAGAATGTTTCATCTCAGCTGTTGACAGCACATGGCATCAAATCTGAGTATAGAGATATGGCTTCTGTCTACTTTATACTGCCTGCCAGCAGGAGCATTGATGGAGTGAAAGTTTAAAATGACTGTAATTTGTTGCCTCCCAGTTATCAAGAGCATCAATCTTTTTTGTCTGGCCTTCACTTTGCACAAAAGCAGTTTTTTAAAAAGACAATGCACATATCATTGTGAAAATACTCAAATAATGTAAATCGGACTTAGAAATCCTTTTTTAAAAGCAAAATACAGTCCTGTTCTTAATATTTTGATTTTTAGTTACATTTTGTAAATTACGCTTCATAATCTTTATTTTTCACTTCCCTCCCCCCACTCAGGCTGCCATGATTTATTATTAACACTGCTAATAAAATACATTCTAAGGTGGGGTGACAACATAAATAATTGCAAGGTAAAAGTGTAGTTGTTCCCAGACCTCTTTTGTAATGCAGTTTTGCACAGTAGGTGTTCACAGTCTAAACAAGTAAACTGAGTAACTGAGGACTTGTTTGTTTTTTCCTCTCTCACTACCTCCCCTTTCACAGCTGTGCAATGGAGGTTCTGTCACAGAGCTTGTCAAAGGTCTGCTGAAGTGTGGCCAACAGTTGGATGAAGCTATGATCTCATACATCTTATATGGTGCTCTCTTGGTAAGGATGTTCATTGGGCTTGTAATGACAGCAGAGGGTGCAATTTACTCATCTCATACATACATTTTCCATTTATAAAATGTGGTAATGTTGACAATATTATGTGGGCTATTATAGCAGCAGGAGTTGTATGAAGCATGTAATCCAGTGGACAGATGTTTCTATAGAGGATGTGCAGATTTTCGTCATTACATTCCCTAATAGTAGGGTAATTGTTTTTAAATAAGGGAGTAAACTTTTTTTTGTTACTGCTGGTATATAGGGCCTTCAGCATTTACACAATAACCGGATCATTCATCGTGATGTGAAAGGGAACAACATTCTCCTGACAACAGAAGGTGGAGTCAAGCTCGTTGACTTTGGTAATGACCACTTCCCATTTGTTTTCCTGATACATGCAGTTTAGCCAAAGGCATCTGTTTTACTTTCCTCTGGGAAGGCAGAATACTATAATGAGAGATTTTTTCAGGAGGATATTCGGAATTATTTTAAGAAAGAAAAATGAAGAAGGAACCTGATACTGCAAGAATAAAAATTCTAACCAAAAATCAGTAATAGACTTTTAACTTAAAAGCTTAATCATAATCTTAATAATTTAAAGTAGGTCTGAAGGTACTATTTTATTTACAAAGCTCTTTTGCATTTCACAAGGAATGTCAGTTCCAGGGTAGTTGTCCTGCTAATTTTAAATTTAGATACTCTATCTTTTGCATATGAAAAGGAAACATTCTTTTCTCTGAAATGGCTTTTGCTAGCCTTAAGCGTATTTATTCCCTCTGAGCAGAAGGTAAAATGGTCCCTTGGGTCCAAAACCCAACATCCATTTAATTTGTGATTACTGCTGTTAGATTTGAGCATTGCCAGTCTGAAAAAGTAAGAAACAGGAAGCAGGGATGAAAGGGACTTGGCAACAGAATTTAACTCGGTTCAGCAATTTTGTTTCCCTTTAAAGATGCACTTGTAAAAATAAGGAAGTGCTGTAGCAGCTCAGGTAGATGTGAATGCAATTTTATTAAATGTAACAGAAACCGATTATTAGTAATATGATTTATTAATGAAATCGTATAATATGTAAGGTAATTGTCATTGAGAATAGCACTGTGTGAATAACAGATGCTTGTTTAGCACTGCATGAAGGTAGAGAAAAACATTCACAAAATGAGAGTAGTATAAAATGGTGTGCCAAAAAATTCTGCAAATAATATTATTTTTAGGAAGATAATTTTAAAAATGTATGCAGTGGGAAGCACATTTGATACTGATGTTGTCATGGTATTCTAAATATAACATAAAATGATATAAAGTAGGTTGGGAAACAGGAGGCTTTTTAGTATCTTCTAGGGACAGAAATTCATTATGTTGAATAGTAAAGGCAACAATTAAAATAGTGCTGTGAGAAACTTATGGCCTGAAGCAAATCTTGGAGTGAGTCCTTGACCCGGTGCAAAGGAGGAAGATTCCTTTTTTGGGGGAATTTTGGCAGTATGATCTTTGTTTGTAACTAATCTGTTGTGGAAAAGGTTGGCTTTTCTACCCAAAACAGAATGTTTTTATCAGATGTATCAAAGGGCTTGGCTGCTGTGGAAGCTCAGCTTGGAGCTCTGGCTTTCAAAAGTGTGCTACAACTCCATGTGGAACATTCAAGGAAACTGAGAATCCCAACCTTTCTGGTGTCCTATGAGTCCCTCTGATTCCACATTTTACGTTTTTCTCCCTAGGGGTGAAGTTACAACAGTAACACTAGAAAATTACAACAAATGTGACTACCTCAGAAAGAGACATGAGTTGAATGTCAAGTGTTTTCTAACACTTAATGGTTAGGAAAAGCCAAGAAATGCCTACGTATCTGTGGGCTTCCTGGCTAAGGAAGCAGCCAGCACCGAGCTTTCATTAAGTTGCTGTTTTTCTCCTGTAGCCCACTGCCATAGTCATAGAAGGGACTCTGGGAATGGATTAGGACTGAGTCATAAGTGATGTTGAACTGTTTGTCACATTTGTTGCAGAAAGTGGAAAATCTATAGTGAGAAAGGCAAGGAGCTCAGGAAGAGAAGGGACTCGTGGGTTCAGATGATTGAATGGCTTCAAATTGGAGGCTGTTCTTGCTTCTGCAAAAGTTTCTCTGTGATGTTGGCAAGTCACCTGCATCAGACTTTGTAGAAGTGGCCACTCTGTTCCTCAGTTTACCAATAGCCAGTTTGAAACATCTTGTCCTCCTTTACAGAAGATCTAAGTGTTCAGATCTATTACAACTCTACCTCAGGCATGTGGAATGCCTGAAAACTGAAAGATCTCAGATTAAGTACCTCAAAACAGTGGATGCTTTGGATATTTTTAGATTAATCCCCGGAACTAATAATCCTCTCCCATTTTGCAGGAATGTTAAGGAGATTTATTGTTTGATGATGAGGGAAGGAAATATGTCAAAAGGAAAACAAAATAATAATTTTAAATTTAGTGTAGGATTGGATATACTAAATAAGTATAATAAGAACTCAAATAGATGGGGATAAAAAAATATTAAATGACTATCCAGTGAATGCTATCCATTCTGTCCACAGAATGAGACAGAATCTTGAAGAAAAAAAAGTTACTTCATATTCAAGACTGTACATATGGATATTGGGTCACAGAGAGGATTACACAGCCTTAATTGAGGCTGGTTTTTTTCCTTTATTGCATGATTTTACAGGTTGCTTTTCCAATGTAACAGACGTTTCTTCCCTCAACTGCTCTCAACAGCATGATATATTTGAATAGGAATTGGTCACAGTGTAAGTCAACCCAAAATGTCTGCAAATTATCATTCATTTATGCTCATGCTTGCTCACACATTCCCAGCATCTTCCTCTCTCAGCTCTTTGGTATTCTGCACTGTTCTGCAGTGTCCATAGATAGCAGCTACAAATTAAGCTAGCTGAAGAGAAATCGGAGTTAAACGCACAGAGGCTTGCTGTAGGTCCTAGCCATTAACTGTTTCACAGCGGTACTCAGGGAATCACTGAAGACTTGCAGTCACACTGAAAAATGACAAATAAATACAGATTTGAATGTTGAAACCAGCAATCAAATTATTTAACTTATGAATTATGAATGCCATTTTCTTATTTCTTGATATCAGGCAATATGTGTTATACGTGTTGCTACTCGTTTTTGTCAGTGGGTAATTCCATAGGAGCAGACCACTGTGCTTTTTGTTTTTAAACAGTGATAGGGTGAAACATGTTTTTAAGTCAATGATGGTTTTGTGTCAACTTTATCAGAAAGCTCCTGAACTCTACAATTATATGTTGACCAGAACATGGAAGATTTGCTTTTTTTCAGCTGTGTTTCAGTAGTCCAGCCCCAGTCAGCAAAGCACTGAATCACAGGCTTTGTTTTAAGTATGAGCTTAACTCCCTAAGTATGAGCTGCAGCCTGAGCTTGAGCTTGCAGGGAAGGATTTAAGCAAGTGCTTAAATGTTTTGTTGAACAGGAGCCTCTGTAAATACTCTAGTGAACGCATTGGCTGCCATCAGTGTTCAGGGACTAAGTTTCTGAAATGGAAGTTTTAAAGTCAAGTTGTAATTTGAATAGTTCCTGTTTATACTCATGAGAAATCAAAAAGAGGTCTGTGATATTTAGGTGCCAATTGAATTTTCAAGTTTGAATGGAAGTGCTTCAAACTGAGAATCATTCACAAAAAAATCTTTCAGCCATTCTGAACAAAAACAGCAAGCTGAAATTAATCAGACAAATAATTCAGTGCAAAGGCTGCACCTACTTTTACCGGGCATTCTGCAGCTGTACTCCCAAGCTTGGGGTTTATTTTCCAGATACTTGAAATAAACTAACTGAAATGACAGAATGAATTTGAGGCCAAGTTTTTTGGATCTCTTTTATTGCAGGTGTTTCAGCCCAGCTCACCAGCACACGGCTGCGTAGAAACACCTCAGTGGGAACACCCTTTTGGATGGCACCTGAGGTAGGCAAACATTCCTGTCTGGGTTGTCTCCATTTATTGCAGTGCACACCTTGTTGCCACTTCCACATAGTAGTAGAAAAAAATATCTTTTCATTTCTCCCCTCTGTTCCTACTTTACAGCTAGGCCCCTATTCGTTAAAGTGCATGTACTATTAGGATACACAGAATGGATTTCTAATAATTTAATTATTCTATTCTCTGTAATGTTTCCATAACAGTACTGACAACCTGCAAATAGCTGAGGGTCTTCTTGAAAATGTTATGATTTGCCAATCAAATACTGTATGTCTTGGTGTCCTTGTCTGTCCCTCTAAGTAGACTGGAGTGAGGAAAAGGAGGAATTCCCACATTCCTCTTTGGTTATAGGACTCTGCAAAACCCTGACTCAGCTATGTAGGTTTTAACCTTAATCATTGAGTTAGGGACCTACACACTTAGACACATGGAGTAGCATAGCTCAACAATGGAGAAAAATAATGTAGAGGCTGCCTAGGCAACTATCTTAGACCATATTTTCACATACTACTCCCCAGACATAACCTTTTCCCTTCTATTTAATGAAGCTCTAGAAAGTTTTAATACATTGCTGGACAAAGTCTTCTGTATTTTCTCTAAATTTGGGATGAAAGATGTTAATCTTTGCCCTCACCATTTTAAGAAACAAAAAATACTTTTGTAATTATGAAATAAAAAATATGGAATGAAAAGGGGGTGGCTTGTTTATTTGTGTTGTTAAACCTTCATAACAGTAGTAGCCTCATTTCTGTTGAAGGCCATTAGACTTCTTTGAATTTTGGGGAATTTGGGATGGAATTTGTATCACACACAAGTATTTCTGTATGTCAGACAGGTAAAAGTATTGTGCAAACATTTGTTTTAGAACATTTTGTACTTTTTATACGTCTATTTCTGTTGCTAAGGAAGGCCAATTGTAGCTGAGTAGAGAAAAGAAGCTGCTGTAACAGATCCAAAATTGATCTTGTACACTCTCACAAAGAATGGTTGATATTTTACCATCTCCATAACAACCAGTTTACGTCACAAAGGAGACACAAGATACCTTAGAAGCCACTGTGCAAGCATTATTTATGGAATCACCTTGGTTGGAGACATTCTGAAACCTTTATAAAATGCTCCTCTAGACAATAATGGACATACTGTGAAATATTTTACTAAACTGGGATTATTAGATGTCATTTTTACAGTGCTGTTTTACTTGAATAATTACCATTACAGGCAGCAATCATACTGAATGTATTTTCCCATCCTGCTTGAAAATATTAATTCTTGAGTTAAAAAGCCAAAGAAATAAGTGGAGATTCTGATGTGAAAATTTTTGACCTGAAAATATAACACACGTATAAGCAAGGTATGTTATGTGTCTAGCACATCAAAACAGGAACAGAAGTAGCTTTGAGTGCTTCCTGTTTTGATTTTGAAGATTTCTCAAAATAACCAGTACCATAGGCATAGTAACTTATCTCACATTTGCATGCCTATGTGTGCCATGCTGATGAGGCTTCATAGAGGTACCCATCTGCAAAACGGCTGTAAGATGCTCAGATATCCGGTATGCTGTTGTTGAAATGGCTTTTGAATGACAAGTTGCATAACACGCATGCTGAAGTCACTACAGTTGCTTTCTTTGTGTTTATACGAGTGACCTATTTCTCCTGGCTTGTGAGGTGCAATTTGCCTTACTTCTGGGGAGATCTTTCTGGTAGTTTTGAAATGTGCAGTGAAATTTTTATGTGAAAGGTGAAAGATAAGGACCGCGATAAACTGAAAAACTCTGCTTTGTAACAGTTTATTAGGAACAGAGTTTTCTAGGTGGAATTGTGGTGAGATCAGTAAAACCTAGAAAAGTACTTAACGGCTACAAAAATTTGTCTGTCTAAAGGTTTTGACATAGGATAGAATCTATGTCAAGCCCCACAATACCATAAAATAACTGGACAGGAAGGAGAAGTTACTAATCAGAAATAGAAAGCATGAAGAGTAGGATTTTTTATTTATTTATTTTTTGTAAATTGAACTTTTATTATCTATGTGTGAAACACAGGAGCCTCTGTCAATGCATGAAGAAATCATGGGATCTCATCTTATGTAACAGTAAGAAAGATGGATTTATTCTGAAGGGCGAGTGGAGAAGGGATGTAAAAAAGCTTGCCTTGGAGGAAAAGACTACAGGAGTATTTCAGAAAAATGAAGCTGACAGGGAATATTTTCCAGGGTAAATCCCAGGAAAATACAACTTGGAAAAGAATCATGCAAGATTATTCAAGCTGGCAGATATGAATAACTGGATATAAGCAGGAGACAAATATGCTGGAAACTAGAATGGCTAGGATCAGGAACAGTCTGCATAATGCGGAAAACCATTGTATTTTAAGATTAAGTTAGCAAAATGTATCAAAGGGATTATATGGCATGGTACTTGCAGTAGCAAAAGTTCATAGGAAAATAGGGTGAGGGTGACGCAGGGTGTTCTGTTCAGCTCAGTTTTCTTACTGGCCCTATGAAAAGCAGCAGCTTATAACCATTTTGAGTGAGTCAAACATCTTCAAGGGCTCTTTTTTTCTGATGACTGTGAGGCTTGTTTAGCAGCAGCAGGACAAATCAAGAAGATCTGTCCTTGAGCATTTGTTCCAAGCAGAGTGTGTGATTAACAAAAATTTTGCTGAAATCTGAAAATAGAGGGAATAACTGGGCTGTGTGGAAGCAACAGAAGAACTTGGTAGAGATGCCTCAGTTTGAGAGCAACTTTAAAGCAGATTTACTGAAAATCCGTCATTGCTGTTTAACCTAACTAGTATTGTCTCACACTTACAACCACAGACATACAGAAACTGGAACACTGAATACAGGCATGCCAAAAAAAGATAAATAAGGTAGCATAGTTTAAATATGGTGGATGCTTAAACCTGTCTCTTGCCAAACACTTAAGGTACTGAAAATCTGCTTCTTGTATGCTGAAATAAATTGTGTTGAATGTTAGCAGGAGGAATCAGATTTGAAACTTTTGAACTGAACTACCTCTATGTCTCTAGTTCTAAGCCTTAACATGTTTTGTCTTCAACCTCTCATGCAGAACTGAGCAAAATCTAGTTCAAATAGAATTGCAGCTTTCCTTTTTCCTAAAAGTATCATAATCTAGCTGGAAATTTGACTCTTGAAACAAGCTCAGTTAGAATCTGTACATGTTTTCTTTGCCCTGAATCTACTTTTAAGAACAGAAAGAGAAGAAGAATAGGATACTTGAAGTCAGAAAGATCTGGAGAGATGCTGAAAATAATTTAAAACCATTGGGAGTATGCTTATGTATTTTACTGGTAACTGCTAAAAATGGCAATGGTGTGTGAATACTTAGGTTTTAAAAGGAACATTGGTAAAACATAGTTGATCCTTTGAAGAATTATGTGTTGAAATATGACACGTAACTGTAAGAAAGGTTGGGACATTGGTAAAGGTGTCATATGAGTTCTGTAACAATGAGTTAACCAGTGGTAAGATCTTGGCTTTGTTTTGCTTTTAATTACAGAGGGATTTCAGATCTAATTATTTAAAGCTACGTTAACTCTGTATTTTGGATGTTTGTTACCATCCTGCCAAGGTGAAGTAATGATCAGTAAGACTGCCC
The DNA here is from genome assembly GCF_000696875.1 of Nestor notabilis. Taxonomy (NCBI): domain Eukaryota; kingdom Metazoa; phylum Chordata; class Aves; order Psittaciformes; family Psittacidae; genus Nestor; species Nestor notabilis. Next base: position 40,869 of record NW_009909581.1, read on the forward strand.
CAGATTGTTTTCTTTCCACCTGCTGAATACTCCTTGGCATAAAGTTCAGTATGTGTGAGCATGAGAATAAATTTCTGAAGTGTTAGAACAGTAAGCGACTAATTTAAATTGTTTTTTTTTTCCCAATATTCCTTTGTGTTTTTTTAAACTTTGTCTGATCATGTGTACAATAAACCTAATCCTGAAGCAATGAGTAATATTTGCATTTTTTCAGTATAAAGCTATGTTTCTGCATAATCTAAAGAAAAATCAACCAAACTGGTAAAAAAAGCACCCCAACAAGTAAGTTCATGTAATTGAAAAATATATGAAGGGAAAAATCTAATTTTGCAAAGACTCGCAGCAGCTTTTCCACTGAGGCCAATATTCGTTACAGTAAAGGCTGTATTCAGACCTCAGAATTCTGTCAAAAAAAAAGAAAAAAAAGAAAAAAAATCCTCATTTTGGTAAACTAGGGCTGATTTCTCATATTTACCTCTCCCAGAGGAGACATCAAAAAACTACAAAAAAAGTCCGTTTAACAGTAAATACATTTCATGTGTAGTTAAAATACTGAGTTGGAAAAACAGCATAGGAAAGACAACCCCATCGCTAACTGGGCTTATGTTTTTAATTTACTTTAAACAAGTACAGTGATACATTCTTTTGAAACTACTGGATATATTCTTATTTTGTCACACTTCAACCTAGAGTATTTTCCAGCCCTTTGCTTACATCATGGGACTCAAGACAGCATCCTGTTAACAGCTCTAGGTCTCTTTAATTCCTTATTAGCCAACATCATTAGCTCTTCTGATACACACATTTTCACTGCAGTTTTAAATGCCATATAAGCATGGAATTTTGTAAATTCTGATTTATAATGAACTGTAGGAATCCACTGCTTAGTACAAATAGGATATAGATTTCAAGAACTTATATACACTTATTTTTCTGCCTGAAAGGCATTTAAAAACAGTTGTACAGTGAAACAATATGCATATTTTGTGATAGGAAAATATAAGGAATTATGTACCTTCTCTAAAAAGGAAAATATTTCCTTCTAAGATCTTCCATGAAAGTGTAATAACTATTCTTTTACAGGTAATGATTAGATAGATTACTGAATTAGCTTCTAAATTTTTGTTTTAACCTTGTGAATTACAGTAAGTGAGATAAGATTGAAAAGATAATCTACAAAAAATAACTGAATGTTCTTAGGAAGAAACTTCACAGGTAGGAATAGAGAAAACTTCTGCTACTTTTACAGAATTTGTGTTTATCTGCCATGATTATTAATAGTGAAATAATTGAAAATCCCACACATTTAGTGGGTAGAAATAATAAATGCAGTAAATAAATGGTAAAAATAAAGAACGGTGGCATTAAAACATTCATAACAGATTTTTGTTACCGTGTGATTTGAACAATTGCTTGTTTAACATTACTTATAATTGCTATAGTATATATTAAGCCTAGTGGGAAAAGGAATAGCCTACTTGGCAAAGACCTGGAAATTACATCCCTGCTTTCAGGAGGTTAAAGTAGTGGGACACCACAGTGTGTTAGAAATTATTTTTAGGGAATACCAGCTGCCTTCTTGAAATGGCAGACTGGGTTTGAGCATGTCCTGTGGTACATGTGGTGAATAGGTATGGGCATGCCAGAGAGGAACTACTACAGTGTCAGTGTGGGAAGGCAGAGTGGGAAGAGTGGGAACCATTGGTCTAAACAGATAGATAGGGCAAGATTGTGTAGAAGAACTGAGGGACATAGAAGTGGAATGGCTTGCTCAGGGACTTACAGCAGGTCAGTGGCAGAATGTTTTGGGAACTTTTCTAACAATATAGTTATTATCTGAAACACCATGGAAAAATCTGTGTGATGATGAATAAGAAACTAAAATCCAAATAACAAAATGGGGGAATATGGAGCCAATTTCAATCACAAATTTGCTCTTTTTTGATTATACGAATGTGCTTGAGGGCAGGGAGCAAGGGAGAGAGGGAAAGAAGAAATGAGGAAGTGATAGCGATAGATAGGTATTTCTTTGGCCTGGATAATTCAGTGTCCCCAGTGCTGCTAAATGCTGTCATGAAAGATAGCTTCCTCCCACCCATGAATAGTAATTAGAAGAGTATTTGCTATTCTGTTTCCTATGTAGATGAATTAAGTTGGGTTACATAGTGTCAGGGGGAGCACAGGAGTTTGGTTGGTTTATTCGATTGACTTGCATAGCTAGCAGTTTTGTGCTCCTTGCAGCAAGGGTAACAGTTTTGAGCCACCTTCATTCTCCATGCGCAGTGCTTTCCAGCATTGTGCTCACACACTTCATAAGCTGCTTAGTTTGCCACGTCAGCTAAGTACAGCACTGCCCTAGTTCAGGAGCTGCAATGTTTTTAACTCCAGACTTCTTTCTGCGGGTGGGTCACCAGCACTAATTGTGTAGCAGTCGTCTCCAGGTAGCACATCTGTACTGCAGTTAACGGTATTGTGTATGCTTGCAGCTATACTTTGTACGTGCACTGTATATACTGAGGCAAAATGAAAGTAAATTCACTTCTAATAATTCTAGGTAAACTTAAAAGGGTTTGATGTATTTTGCTTCAGCTAAACGTATGTATAGCTTCCTCTCTGTGAATAAATCAGTGTGACACTGTACAAATAACAGGTAGTTCTCCATATTACCTGTTTTCCTTCTTTTAAATACACCTGTGATCAACTTATGGGCTTGCTGAAGTCAAAGAAATCTTTGCATTGATTTCAGAACAAGTGGAATTGTACCTTTGAATATGAGGTCTTCTAGTCTGGGTTAGAATGATCTTTTGTATCTCTCTCAAGTTTTGTGTTTTCTGTAGAAGTGGTAAATCACAGAATGCTTAATCACTGGCTCTGCAAATTCCCTCCAGTTAGTGTGACTGATTTGTTTATGTGCCGTCCTTGCCAGACCAGTGAATTCCCTCCACTTCTCCCTGTCCTACTATGACCCTCAGCACAATTAGTATTGACAGCTACCATCACATTGTCTCTTTCTGTGTGGTTATGTGCTTTCCATCCTACCGCAGTATGGCTGGGCATGAAACCATGATGAAATTACAACTAATACAAAAAGTGACAGCCCGTCTCCTTAGCAACCTGGGTCACTGTGTGCATGTAACCAGCCCATGCCGAAGGGAAAGACTCAGTGCTTATTCCCTTAGTGTTTACTGGTGAATCTCAAGATTAACTACATCCTCCCCCGAAGCTTGGGTGTGAGCACAGTGTTTGCAGCAAAGCAAACTACCTTCTTTTTTGCTTGTACAAGAAGGGGAGGATTTTGCTGGATATGAAATAGGTACAGATGTGATGATGTCTTTGCAAAAGGTAGAGAAAGGAAGTAGCATTTTTTTTTTTCAATTTCAGATCATTTCTTCTGGGCTTTCTATCTTCATGCCCCACTGGGCAGAGCAGGCAGCAACAGAGCTGAGAGGCAGTCTCAGCTCCAGAACCCTGACCAAAAAGGGCAGATGTTTCCAAAAAAAGAAAGTATCTCTGAGTTCCCAATAGAGACTGGAACATAATAAACGATAAATAAATTGCATTTTTGCTTTTGTATTTGGCTTTTTAGAGACATTTACTCTGCAAGCAGTTGCAATAGTTTTCAAGGCAAAACAGGACTGGGGCATTCCCAAGGACTTAGCTTGTAAACTGTGACTGAGAGAACTCACTCAGATTTCAAGGCAGTGTTGTCTGCTAGCCAGCATATAAAGCAAACTGCTGATGTGCACTTCCCCTTCATCAAGGAAAAAGCTGTAAAATTTGACTCGTGTGTTAAAATTTAAAATTAGTGGCATGTGTGTTTCTAAGTGGTGCATAACCTGGCAGGATTCTAATAAATCCCACAGAAACTGAAAACTTGTTTCAAACCAAAGCAACCATTAAATTAATATATATTCTGCATACTTGGTATCAGAACAGCAGTTCATTTTGTATGTTTTCTGTGATGCTGATCTCGCTATAGTCAAGCTACTGTGTAAAACGTACTGGGTTGAACAGACTACTGGCTCAATTTTTATAAACAAGAAAGAGTGCAGATTAATGGGAATGTTTTTTCTAAAAGGATCATTGCAGGCTCTAATATTGGAATGGAAGAGAATCTGATAGTGTTTAATTCCCCTTGGTTAGAGTGCCAGTATTTTGCCATAGTGTCACTTTACCAACATGTACCGTATTTACTGGAGGTGTAGCTGTTAGCTGTGAAGCAAAAGACATACGAAGATACGTTATTTTCTCTTTGGTAGGTGATATATTGTAAAGTTGAGAAAATCTCAGACCTTTTTCCTTTTTGAAACAGCAGTTGCAGTATGCTTTCTTTTCCCTGTATATAATGAGTGCAAAGCCCTCTGATGCTCATGTTATTTTAGTGTAGCTTAAATTTTCTAAAACTGAGATACATAGTAAGTTTTGCCATCAGCCTGTAGTCAGAAGCAATTGTGATGTGCTTTAAGAGGAAAAAGTGATATTGTCTTTGAATGTGGGAGACTAGCTAAGCTTGGCGCTGGCAAAGTCCAGTGGGACCTTGTGCAGGCCCTTCTTTTCCTTCCCTTGAAAATGAAAATTTATTCCTCTGCATCAAGAAGTTGGAGAACAAACAGACAAGTTTACAAAGGACTCACTACACTGATGAGAGTGACGCAACTTCTGAGATGGTCACTTCCAGCAGATGGGTTCTAGCAGCTTTTTAACCAAGCAAGTAACTATTTTTCATGTGTTAAAGAGGAAGGAGAGCACAGTGCATTTAATTAGTCACATATGGACAAGCTACTTGCAGCTTCTGAGTCATGGTCTGGAAGTTGATTTGCATGATTTTTTTTTTATTTTTTATTGAGGGGTGTCCGTGAGTATACAGATGGTTTGGGGAACTGTATAAAGAAACAAAAATAATCAAGAAACACAAGCTTCCCTTTCAATCTCTGAGCAAAACTGCAATGTAAGAAACTCCAGCCAACACCAGTATGGCCTCCTTGTAATACATCATTTAATCTCTCTGATGGATCTTCATATTGACTTTCTTACAAGTTTTTCCTTCAAATTTTATTTCTTTCCTTCTCTTTAAGGCATTATATAAAGAAATTACATTATCATACAGGCCTCTGAAATAAGGGTGGTGGCTTAAAGCCTGAGTTCCACAGAATCTGTCTACTGCACAGTAAAACTCGACTTTTTCAAGAGATAGGGGGATCTCTGGGATGACATCAAGGCTATAATGAGCTCTTTAAAAAACAAAAAAATATTTCAGAGCTTTCACTTCTGTTGAGGACAAGGGAGATGGGGAAATGATCTTTGCATGACAACTTTGAAAATCACCACATTATCTAACAAAACTCTGCCTCTTCAAGTTGAAGGAAATAAAAAATGTCTGGACCACCCTTTGCAGTGCTTGTTTTCATTTTTCTCCATTCTGTTTATCTGATAGTTGATGTGCAGGAGAATGTGTATGTATATTTTTCTCGAATGGCTTGTAGACATTCTGGTGACCACTTTATCAGTTGTCTTGCAGATCACCAGTGTTCCTCAGACAGTAGTTGAGAAACAGTTTTAATATTCTAGCAGAAGATTCTTTGACATTACAGCAATAAAGGGGAAATACCAATGTCAGTAGTGTGTGGAAAGAAATTTCTTTGGCATACTAACCTGGAAAAATGTGGAGGAAGAGAGTTCTCAACACTTGACAAAACATTGATAGAAATTTCAGGAAAGGTCTTAATTTTTCTGGACTGATTTTCTCTAGGAAAATAACTGAACTATTAGTATGTGGCAAACGAATTAATGTCCAACTTTACTGCCAACCACCCCCCCCCTCCAAGCAACAACCCCTCCTCCCCCAATTTTGGTATTATTTTAACTAGAATGTTCAACACCCCTGGCTTCTGATGAAATAAATCATGAGTGCTGTATGATGGGGTCCTGAGTTCTAGACTAAGAGGTGGACAGGTCCTTGGAGCTTGTTGGATAGAATCTCGGCCACAGGCAGGAACACCTTTGGTAGGTGCAGCTCATAGATAAAGTAACCAAGAGGTCAAGCTGGAATCAGCAGCTTCTCCAGGAAAGGTTTTCTTTCACAGCAGGCAGTGAGTGGCGCTTTGCCAGCACCTATGTAGGGTGCTGACTTGCATATTTGCATCTCTGCAAAACATTGTCCCAAACTGAAATAATGGAAGCTGATAATAGCAGTATGTGGGGATCTGACGTATTTTCAAAGCAATTGGTCAATTGATGAGATTTGGAAAGACAATCTTCAAGACAGATATCAAATCATGATAGAATAAAAGGCAGCGAAGCTGTGAATCTCATGTTGAGGTGCAGAATTGTTCCCAGCTTGTATGAATAGTTAGCTTATGATTAGAACGCAAACAGTGGGTTAGCTGGAAGTGTGCATCACGTTTGTAATGTTCTGATGTCCAAGGAGAGATTCCTGTTAACATTAATTTTTCTTAGACTGGTTACATAATACGTTATTTAAAATTTTTTTGAACTACTCAAATTTAGTAGGGGCAAACTAATAATGAAAAGAAAATAAATTGGCAGAAATGACTGATGGAATATTCTTATCTAAAACCAGCTGTGCAAATCAGTCTAGCCTTATGAATAGTCATAGAAGTTAATATGAACAACATCAATAGGGTTCTCTGCTATTGTAATAAACTTCTGTTAGAGGTGCTTTCAAAACCAGAATTTAGTAGAGTGATGTTCTTTGTATAGATAAAGCATCCTGTGGAGCTTAATGTAGTTTAAAAAACAGAGGAAGAGTGTTGATTTGTTTTTTAAAAGAAACCACAGATAAGTTCTAATTTACTATTACATTTTTGTGGGGGTATTCCTAACTGGGATATACAGGCAAACATACATATTTGAAAGTTACATAGGTTTTTAGACATGACTCAAAACCGACTTTCATGTCTAGGATGATGTCAATTGTATATTAGGTTAAAGCGTTGTTTTCTCTTCTTTTTTTCTGATAGGTCATTGCTTGTGAACAACAGTATGACTACTCGTATGATGCTCGATGTGACGTGTGGTCCTTGGGAATAACAGCTATTGAACTGGGGGATGGAGACCCTCCCTTGTTTGACATGCATCCGGTGAAAACCCTTTTTAAAATTCCAAGGTATGGCACTAGATGGCTCTCTTCACTCACTAGTTTGTTCGAAGGCACTCTAGTCAAAGGAGAAATATTTGGTAAACGGTTGTGCTTCAAATCCTAAGAATATTTAATTGGAAAAGACATTAAAAAACTGGAATATTAAAGACGTTTTTTCCAGCCTGAATTCTACAATAATTTACACTTAGAATACCTTGAAATGATAAAGACTTACATATTTATTTTATTCTTAGAATGTAAGTCATAAAAGCATCAAGGTACCTCCCTTCAGAAGTACTTTTCTTAGCTACTGTCGATGAAAACATCTGTTTCAAAAAGGAAGAAGCCAACATTTGTAACTGTTCAATAACATTTTTGAGTGTTGTTTCCCTAGACTTTTAGGCTTGTTTTACTGTGGAAGAAAATCACACAATTTTGGCAATGCTGTGAAGCAGTCTGGCAGTTTCAGCAAACTGTAGTAATAATTTATTTTTTAATTTACCCAAGGATGTTAAAATGCATATGAATATTTTGATTGTTATACATGGACATGAAAAAGAGATAGAAATTCCCTCTATGTATAGTCAAGTAAATTAGCCATAATATTTCATGCTATTTTCAGTTTCATTTTGTTTTCACAGAATCACAGAATGGTTTGGGTTGGAAGGGACCTTAAAGATCATATAGTTCCAACCCCCCTGCCGTGGGAGGGATGCCTTCCACTAGACCAAGTTGCTCAAAGCCCCATCCAGCCTGGCCTTGAACACTGCCAGGGATGGGGCAGCCGCATTTTCATATCATTGAATCTTCCTGAATAAGTTGACATTGACACTGTAAAATAGTTTAACAGCAGAATAGTTGCAATAATAGAATAAATACAGAAAGAATTTGTCCATCATTGATTAGACTGGCATATACTTGTCTTTTCCACATTTTGCTCATGAAGAAAGAATTGCCAGTGACTGATAACATTTTTAAGCCTTCATCAGTACAAATGTTTGACCTTTTGTTATCTGCAGAGTTATCATAGGCTTTCAAAATTTCTTATGATTGCAATTTGCATTTCTGATTAAGTCTATTTATATGCAGATGCAGTTGTGCTGGGTTCTGCGTCATATAGTTATCTCTTTCTACCCAGCTCAGACATAAAACTTTCCAAAATTGAAGGAGTGGTTCATCTTGTTGCCTTTGCACAAGTGTAAAACAGATCCTGGCAGTTAAGGCAGCAAGGGAGGCTTCAGTTTACTAAAGCAATATTTGTAAGTTTTATCAAAGCTTAAAACAGTTTAAAGAGACAGAAGTCGTACCAAAAGCAAGGGGAAGAAATGTAGAATAGGGCACGGAGGGGCTTTGATTTCTGTGAATAGTTTACCTCTTTCCTTATTTGCAGTTGCATCTCTGTATGACTTAACAAAACAGTAAGTATCTAAAGTAAAGTATCTATCCGATTAACTAAGTAATGGGTACATTTGTTAAATAGAGTGGTAGCAATTTTTAAGTTGAGAGGTTTGCCTCTGCTTTGCATTTTACGAGCTATAACCCTGCTGCTGGTAAGTATGCATTCATGTTACATAAAGTGGGCAGTGGTGAGTGCTGGGTGGCATAAGGTTCTGGGCAGTAGGAGACAGTGCTTCTTTCCTGGTACTTGTTTGAAGTCAATTTAGAGCAATAGTAAAAGATGCATTCCCCTCTTATAGTAGTTAGATAGTTTAGAAGTACTCTTAGTGCAGTTCCTGATATCTGTGCTGCAATTCACACATTTTTTAACAGCATTTTCAACGTGAGCAGTGAGGCTATTCTCAGGTTGAAAGTGATTCTTCCAAGCACTGGCTGTGAGTGCTCCAGCAGTAATGTATAGAAGCATTGCAGCTCACCACCTGACTCTTCAAAATCCTCTGAGCTCAGGGTTCTGGCATCTTTACACTTTCTGCTTTCATGATAGTATCTGTGTCTGAAGTTGTAAATGCAAATGTTAAACCATTTAGTCATTTTTAGGTAGTTAGTATCCTTCAGTATAATCTCTGAATTTGTCCAATACAAATTCTCACCAGCTATAACATCTGATAGCAAAGAATCCTGTAGGGCAGCTATCTTTTATTGATATAACTCTCTCCTTTTGTGTGCTGCTTCCTAGCTTTATTTGGTAACCCTTAGCTGCCTTATGAGAATAGGAAAGGTACAGTCAATCCCTATCGCTCCTCTCCACATGACTTAATGCCATTGTAAGATCCAGTAAAAAAATAAAGGAACCCTGCTGGGTTCTTTCTCTCTCTCTCTTTCTCTCTCTTTCTTTCTCTCTCTTTCTCTCTCTTTCTCTCTTTCTTTCTCTCTCTTTCTCTCTCTCTTTCTCCCTTCCCTTCTTTCCCTCTCTTCCTTCTCTTTCTTCCTTCATCCCTCCCTTCTCTTCCTTCCCTTCCTTCTCTTTCTTCTTTTCTCTTTTTTGTTATTGCTTCTCAGTTTCTTACTCAAGAGTTTCTCTGCATCCATCGGGCATTTGAGCCAAAGCTGTCAGCTGTAATTTTTGTATCAGTGAGACTACAGTTAGACTCTGGACTCAAGAAGTTTCTTAACTGAGACTGGCACTGATGACATCTCCAGAAGCAGTTCTGCTGTGCACAGGGATCTTCATGTCTTAAAATTGCTCTGCTGATATCTGCAATCAAACAGCTTAGGTTAGAGTGAATGAGAGGCAGCATATTCATGCAGCAAAAATTCTTGCCTCCGCTGATGGGTGGTAACTGCTAGTGTCTGCTGCCTCCTGCTTTCTGTAGGAGACTCCTGTCTGGGCTTTCCCATGTTTAAATCAAGATGTGCTTCTCACATCTGGTAAGATGGAGGAAGGGCTCACTCAGCTGACAGCACTCAGTTCATGAATAGTGACAGCACTGCTCTCAAGTGAAGTCTGAGCTCACTGTTCCTGAAGGATATAGAGAGAAAGAACTCATTCAGCTAGGTTTTGTTTTCACTTGGAAAATGGCAACTAGCAGGAGGTTAGCAGTTGCTGAAATTATTTCAAAACTGTAATTTGCCATTCAAACCATATTAATATTGGTGTACAATGGAGCTAAATACTAAGGCACACACTTCTAATTCTGGGATTCTGAGAGTTTCAAGAAGTTGGTCAGGAAGCAGTATAAGCTTATATTTATACAGCCTTGTGTATGTACCCATACTCTGATTTCTGACAGATACACAGAATTTAACTTGTTGATAACAGCTGCTCTTTCAGCTGGGATTTCTTGTGGTTTGATGTGAAATTGGCAAATCAGGTTTCAGCTATTGTTAAATTGACTAAATGCACAAATATAAAGTGACACCGAAGTGTGTTGCACAGTTATGGTGTGACTGTGGTACCCTACAGTAAAACCCCATTTTATCTGGAAGTGTAAAAGGCTACTGCAAATAATGAGCAACAAATGTGGTGGGCTATTGATTTACTGCATATATCTGATTTCTATATGTGTTCTCCCAGAATAACTGTTGTTGATGGGGCTGATTTGACTTTAGTTTGGAGGAGAGATGAAATTGTTATTCACAGTAAATGACACATGGACATCACTCAGGCAGAGTTATCAGGAATTATTTCCTTCTTCCTTTACATTCTTAACTACAGTTGGTCCATACCTTTCCATTTATACTGCCTTCAGTGTCCTGGACTAGTCTGTTTTGTGTGCTGCTGCTTTCTTTACATTAGCAGGAAACTTTGTGAAGAGTTTTCAAGCACTGAAAAAACTGTTTTCAGGAATGTATTAATGGCAAAATTGCCAAAGCTAGACACAGAAATCTCTATACTTGTTTCTGCAGGATTCTTCCATTCTCAAGTAGGGAATAAAGTAGTTAAGTTTCTGTGTCAGTTTAGTCAGTGGCTTTTTTCTAGAGAGAGTCAGTAACTGTGCTGTTAGCCTTGGCATTGAGTGCCAGTGAGCTGTGGAGCTAAGGCTGTAGTCTTAAATTAATATAATTGAAGTCAGTGAGTCTTCACTTTGACTTTATAGGGCTTGAATCAACCATTGAATGAATGATTTTGTATTAACAGTCACAGCAGTTACATACCCCAAAGATCTTTGAGATGTCTTCTTGTGTAGAACTCTCACAATAAAACATTCCAGTTGCCCTGAACAGTCTATCTTATCCTAGGTATTTATCTCATTGAGAGACTGTTGAAATTAGGATTTTCCCAGTCATACTTCTCTGTACAGGCTAGTACTAATATGGAAATGACAGAATATGTAGTGATAGCTCTGTGAACTCTGAAATTAAGGCTGGAAATTCCAGGCAGAATTCCATAAAATGGAACGTGCTGATGGCACTAAGATGTTTGATTTTTGCTTTCTTCATTAGTGCTCTGAGGTTCTTAGCTCTGTATTTTTGGAACTGTTTTTATTTTATAGTTTTCACATCTCTGTCCTTTCAGCATTGCTGGGAAAAGATTCAAATACTTTTGACTCTGATCAGAATCCTGTCTCCTAAAAGTGTTTTCTTTGATGATAGTTCTTAACAGGACATTGTAGATGACAGGGCCTCAGTCACATCCCTCTGTCTCTCTGTCATCTCTATCTCTGCAACATGAACAGCAACTGTCTTGTCAGATTGCTGTGCCTTTCTAAGTAAAGAACATAACTTACCCTTTATTTGGAGTTCTCTTCCCCCATCCTGTTCAGTGTAAGGATTTTATAACAAAGATTCTAGTGAAAGGCTCATAAATGCTTCTGTTAGATAAATAACATTAGCTGAAAGACTGCAAACAGATGTGCTGCTTCCTGTCCTCCATTTTTAGTGCATTTTAAACTGTAACAACAACCTGCCTGCAGTGTGAAGGGTGAGTGACATCCATGCACTGCTGAACTGACACAGTGGTGGGTTGATGCTGCCTGGATGCCAGGTGCCCACCGAGCTGCTCTCCCACCAAGATGCTCTCCCTTCTCGACTGGACAGGAGAGAGAAAATACCACAAAAGGCTTGTGGATCGAGATAAGGACAGGATGAGATCATTCGCAATTACTGTCACAGGTGAAACAGATGTGGCTTGGGGAACTTAGTTTCATTTTTTACTAATCAAATCAGAGTAGGATAATGATAAATAAACCCAAATCTTAAAAACATCTTCCCACCACCCCTCTCTTCTTCCTTGTCTTAACTTTACTCCCAGTTTTCTGTCTCCTCCTCACAGTGGCGCAGGGGGGATGGGATGGGAATAGGGGTTGCGGTCAGTTCATTTCGCTGCTAGTTCCTCCTCAGGGGAGGACTCCTCATGTTCTTCCCCTGCTCCAGCATGGGGTCCCTCCAATGGGAGACAGTCTTTCATGAACTTCTTCAGTGTGAGTCATTCCCATAGGCTGCAGTTCTTCATGAGCTGCTCCAGCCTGTGTCCCTTTCACAGGGTGCAGTCCTTCAGAAACAGACTGCTCCAGCCTGGGTTTTCCAGGGGCTCACAAGTCCTGCCAGTGAACCTGCTCTCCAGCGAGGGTTTCTCTTTCCACAGAGCCACAGCTTTTGCCAGGAGCCTGCTACAGCACAGGCTTCCCACAAGATCACAGCCTCCTTTGGGCACCCCGGTGCTCCGGTGTGGGGTCCTTCATGGGCTGCAGGTGGATATCTGCTCCACCATGGTTGTCTGTGGGCTGCAGGGGCACAGCCTGCCTCACCATGGTTTGTACCACAGGCTGTAGGGGAATCTCTGCTCCAGTGCCTGCAGCACCTCTTTCTCCGCCTTCTTCACTGACCTTGGTGTCTGCAGGTTTGTTTCTCTCACATATTCTGAATTCTCTCTCTGGTTGCTATTGCTGTTGTGCAGCAACTTTTTCCCCCCTTTCTTAATTGTTTTATATCCCAGAGGCATTGCCACTGTCACTGATGGACTTGGCCTTGGTAAGTGACAGGTCTGTCTTGGAGCTGCTGGCACTGGCTTTATAGGACATGGGGGAAGCTTCTAGCAGCTTCTCACAGAATCCACCCCTGTAGCCCCCCCACTACCAAACCTTGCCACACAACCCAATACAGACATTCTTGATCCTTGTCCTGTATCAGACACTGTTTCCCACGTCTAGAATTCTGTCTTACAGCTACCAGAAGTCTGTATTTGAACAGAACAGTAAAAAGATTTCCTTTCATTGAGTCAAGCAACATACAATGTGATCAGAAATTTAATTTATCTTAATGAAATAGCTGATTTCAGACAGGAAGTGAACCCTCAGAATTCACTGAGTGTCTCAAGTCGGGCATGAAAACCAGGTGATGCCACAGTGCTGCACTCCCCTGAAAACCTGATCAGTGTTTTACAGCAGGAGATGCTAGATGCTGAGCACTTCAGAAAACAGTATTTTTTTAAGGTGTGCATGTATTAACTTTGTACTTTTGATGATATGGCCTGAGCTCTGGGCTAGATGCTTAAGCATCTTCCAGTGGTTAACCACTTGTCCTACAGAAAATGAAGCAAATATCCGATAGCAAAAGCAGAGTGAAAAAGAAAATGTCAGTTAAAATTTAAGCTAGCTGTTTCATTAGACACTAGCCTTCTGGACCTTATTTCTGTATGTATTGTGTAGGGCTGGAAGAGAAGGGGATACATGTTCATGGACTAATGCAGATTTTAAAAACCTCTTTCATTCACGAGCATTTTATTATATGAATGTTCAGTGTCTTGGAAACAGTTGTGATATCACATGCATCCGACTTATTCTTGGAACTGCATTATCTTGTTAATGTTCTGTTTTGCAATGATGCACACATTCTTCCTCATCAAAATGAGTTCTTGGATCTAACTCATAAATCTCCTGAAAAGGGACCTCCAGTGCCTAGAGATAAGAGATAAATCATACTGTGAAGACACTGAACCATGAAATGATTCTGTTAACATGTCATCTGTCTAGAATATGTTTTCAAATCTCCAACAGAAGGGTCTAAATTATGAAGGGAAGGTGGCCTAGCAAAGTTGGTAATTTGGGAGTTGATACTTTTAACCTTTTCCATCTGCTGCCACTAGGTAGGTGTGTCTGTTTTAGCAAAGTATTACGAAGTAAAAGGTTCACAAATACCATTACACCTGAGCTTTCTATAGTAAAATGGGTCCATAAATTCTTCAAATGGTGGTATAGTATGAGAAATGTTGTATCATGTCAGTGCTATCTCTTAAGGTAGCACTGATTTCAAATTTTGAAAATAAAAGAAATGGCTATGAGAGGTAGTGTGCCAAAAAGAAGATTGTGCATTATAGTCTGGAAAAGGTGAGTATATACTGGTGTAAAGTAAAGATTTTGGGTCATGTTGCAAAGATCCTGTGTTTCAGGATCTTTTTACAATTGTGCTTGCAGGGGGGTGGTAAATTAAGAGAAATTTTCTAGGTTACACTGACAGCTGACACTTAACAGAAACTGAACCAAATTCTCTCATGTCTGTATCAGTCAAGTGTGGCTCTTTTGAAAGCGTTAGAAGGCACCCATTTTAAAACTGATTGGTGATAAAAAATGTTTATTTAATTTTCTAACCCATGGAAACCGAGAGTTAAATAAAATTCCATTAAAAATTATTATGCTTCATTAATTCATGTTAAATAGCCAGGAGTGGGATGGAGTTGAGATTGTGAGTGCTCACTTAATGGTGTAGTTCTTCACCTGTGTCGTATTGTGTTGAGACTTGAAGCTGTTGGGAGCACTTATTAGTTTGAATTTAGTGATGCTTGACTGCACTGGGAGCTGACCTGGCTCTAGCAGAACCAAACCTGGTGTCTTCACCTCCTACCTCATCACAACTTCAGCTTCCTGGTAGCTTGTAGGTAGGCAGTGTAATTATCTTTGTTTTCTGTGCAAACATACACTGTGCCTTCAGTGTCGATAATGGTTGTTCTTTAAGAGTATGCAGTTATTTTTGTTTTTAAGATATGATCATGTCAAGAGAGAGAAAAGACCTGTTTCACTTCAATAGATAGTGTGACTGTGGGTCAGGCATATGAGGTAGAGGAGCCAAAATATTTGCACCTTCACTTTGCTTTGTTGTATCAGTATGGAGCACCTGGTGTACTACAGGTAGTTTCATCCATCTGAACAAGTAAGAGCTGTTGCAGGGACATTATTTTTGGAGGTAACATTATAAACATTTTCTAATGTAGGCTTTCATATTGCAGCTGGCTTTACCAGCTTTTTTGTGATTTTGCCATCTGCATTGGTACTGACATGATACTGATACATCATGTAGCATATACTTTTACTGCTGTTGTTTGGAACAGTATAGAAATACAAGTATGTGTTGTAGGGCAGTAAAGCTTAAGAATTTATTGCATTTGTGAAACAAAAGCCTGAAGATGAATAGAATTGTTGTTATTTAAAATGAAGTGTTTAAAGTAATTAAAGGAACTTGATTAATGTAGTCTTATCATGAATAATTTGACAGGAAGTCTAACAGTTTCAGAGTGCAGTATTGTTTATTCCTTAAAAGAAATGTGAATTTCAGTTACAGCAGTGTGACAAACTACCTGGAAAGACCAGATTCTGCCTATGGTTAGAATGGGGCATCATGCTATCCATAGAAGCTACGTATACTTGTCTAAGGAATAATTTGACTTATACACATGTTGGTTGCTCATGTTCAAGTTGGTGTCCACAAGGGTCCCTGGGTCCTTTTGTGCAAAGCTGCTTTCTAGCTGGTCAGACCCCAGCATATACTGGTGCAGGGCTTTGCGCTTCCCTTTACTGAACTGCATGAAGTTCCTGTTGGCCAATTCCTCCAGCCCGTTGAGGTTCCTCCTCTGGATGACAGCACAACCTTCTGGTGTATCAACTGCTCTTCACTGAGAGTGCACTCTGCTACATCATCCACTTCTTTAAGGAAGATGTTGAACGGGACTGGACCACTTTTACCTCTGGAGTACACTGTTAGTGAGGGATGAATGTCCTGGTGTTTTAACATTGCTACTATCACATTGTGTCACGGCTTGTAACAGTGCCAAAATATGCCAGAGCAGGGGCTCTGCCCTTGTAAAGATTTATAGGAGTTATTAATTACTAATTCATTTCTAACTGGTAAGCATTAAATGCATCCTAGGGTTTGAATATCAGATTTAAATAGGTTTGTGCCAGGGTTGAACTGAGCAATGAGTAATCATTATACTGTCTGTGTCTAAAAAGCAGAGAGCTGTTTGTGTCTAAGACCATACCAAATATGCATGTATAACTAGTCTTTTAGGTCTGTCAGTAGATCTAAAAATTGAAGTGTATGCAGTAAGTAACCATATTGTAGCAAAATGGGTCTATACCCCATTAGCTTATGACATTTTAATATATTTGAGAAAATATTAACAAATATTTTTGTATACTACATAAGACAGTAGAGAATCAGCTTTAAAATTAAATCATCTTGGTGCAATTTTGTAAGTTGTGTGCAGGTAGAATTTGGTTTTGCAGATGTGTTGTTTGTTCAGATGTATTCGCAGCCTAATTTCAGCAAGTAATTCATGGTCCGTGGCTTGCTGTCAAATAGTCTGTTGTAAGTATTATCTGTTAGGGAAGACTTTGCCTGCGTAGTATGTTGCCTTTATTTTGATTTGTTAAGATTCTCTCCTTCAACCAGATTTCTCATGAATACATGCAATTACAGACAGAAGAGTATTGTTTTATATATATATTCTTCAGTGCTTATTTAAAACAGACTGCTCAAACAAACATTCCTGCCAGTATATTTGTTGCTAGAACATTCATGGGAATTACATATATAAAAGCTAAAATGTATGCAGCTGAAATTAATTCATTGAGGATCTCGAATAATCATGAAAATAAGCATGCTCAGCTCTCAGCCATTTTCTGAGCAAACAAAAAAAGAATCACCTGGGAAATTCTGTTTTATTCTCTGTGCTGCACTCTCATCCTCTCTGCACTCTAGGTAGAAGCTGAGATGTCTGTCAGGCATTTTTAGTGACTCCATATGCAGTTCATTTCATGCATTAAATGGACATGAACTGTTTTAGTCAACCAGTTTCTAAAGTAAATTACTACTTTTCAAAATCCATTGCATAAGTAATAACAGACTGCCAAGATACAGTAAGTGCCATTTTGTTTTGCTCTAGTGGAAAATTTCATGCTGACAAGGTCAAGCCCTGCAGTCTGAGAGCAGTCAAGTGATGAAAGGCACATCCAGCAGGAGGAGAGGTGCTAGATGGACATCTACTAACTGTTGCCTCCTTCAGAAGTGAGGATTTGAAATGTGGCTTAGTTAGATTTAGGGGATAGAGCTGAGCTACAAAGTCTACAATCTGATAGTCATATTCCTATTCATGTAGTTGTAGACTAAAATACATTGGTTTTAGTGTGTTTTCAAAACTGCTTCCTGTTTCTTGATAGAACTACGGTAGTTAGTGGCATTATCTGTAGTTGTCCTGAGGTAGTAATACTGTGAGGGTAGCAAGGTAATCCTTACATACAGTACTTACTGATTTTTAAGGAGATTCATGCTATGGTGCATAGTAAACTGGAGGTTGCAATGGGAAGATGCAGCATGGCTGATTTTTTTTAGCGCAGCAAAATACCTGTGCTCTGCATTTAAAATGAGTTAAAGATGGTAGGAAAATCAGTCAGTTTTAAATAGTTAACAGCCAATTTTCCACCATTCAGCCAAGAGAACAGCTTCCTTCCAGGTAGATAATTCACACGTAATATTGCTTTGCAGTAAGACTAGTGTTCAGATATTTTTATATTGATTAATATACTTTGTTAAGGGATTAGATTCTTAGGATAAAAATAATTGAGATAATGTAGGAGTCAAATTGCTCTGTAAAGAACTAGGTAGCTATATTTTCAACATATAAATCTACATCATTACCAGATGCTGAGAGGCTGCTGATGCTTTATTAGATAAGGCTTAGATAGATTACCTGCAGCACTAAACAATTTACCGAGAACAGAAAATGGGCTTCCAATACAGTCCAGAAATGAAACATCACAATTATTTGAGGTACTCTGTAACCTTGGAAACAACTGGGAGCAGTGACATCAGCAACAATTACGTGCAATTTCTGTCTTTAGTTTATCACCAAGGTAACGAGAGCAGGTTTCCTGCTTGAAATTTTAAGAATATCTTGGTTCAGTGTTAAGTGAGTGTGCATGAAGCAGACTATTTAGGGTCTGTTAAAATTGCATTCTGCTTCCTTTTTAAAATGGTCCTTCAGAATTTAAATTTAAACTCATGGGCTTTTGTTTTGTTGGGGATTCTTTTTTTCCCTTTTATTTTTCCTTTCTCTCTCTGAAGCAGCTGTGGGCAAATGAAGCATTAGTTACTGTGTTAAAATCTCTGAATACTGGAAAGAAGGAAATTGAATTCCTCATTGAATTCCTTTTGCTGGCCGCAAATACCAAGTATTGCATCTGCACGCAGAGGCTGCAAATTGCACTGTTTGTTCTGGGGACACGACTCACCCACAGTTGAGAGCACGTGATGTTCCTGCATCTAACTTCCTTAAGAAGAGCTTTGCATTAAAGTCTAAGTTCACAAGAGACTTCCAGTCAGTGCTGGCTGAGGAGTACACTGGATAAATGATTCCCTTAGGCTTCTTGTCTGTAAAGGATCCATAGTCAGCCTACCTCACCTTGTGGTTCTGCCAGTCAAGAATGACCTAGCATGATATCCATCTACATTTTTAATCCAGAGAGGGTTTTTTTTATTGTGGTGGGTCTTTGGGAAGGTAATGTTTGAATTAAAGCCTTGTTGCATAGTGGAAAAACCTGTAGACCCCTTCCTAATTGCTCTTTGATGGGAAAGTTATGTGGGGTTGGACCCATAATGCTGACAGGGAGGATGTTGCAGGGAGAGCTGCTAAGTTGCTTTTTTGTTTAAGTCTGGAACTGTCTGTCGGGTTAAAGCCACATCAGTTGATAACTTAAAAATGAATGTATATATAGTTGTGTTCCTAAAACTTGCATATTTTACCTATGATGTCTACTTTGTCAAACATATCCTTTTTTTTTTTTTTTTGCACACCTCTTTATTCATAGGTTGCACTTGCAAAATACACACTTCTATGAATTATTGCACATTGAGCTTACTATTTTGCAGTGCAAGTGGTGTGCAGGCCATTCTTGTGGCTTATAGATGTAAGGTAGAACTTGATCTTTGAAGGAAAATAAATAAAATTCTGTTCTTGTTTGGTCTGCAGTCCTGAAGAAGTTAAACTGCATTTCAAGCCATTAGCCCTGTGGGTTTATAGCCTATGGTTAATGTAGGAATTCAGTAGCCTACGTTACTTACAATGAATTGAGCCAAGTAAATTAGATTAGATTTTTGCATGGAAAAAGATAATCTCTTCACATAGTTTGGTATTGCAGAGAGAATAAGTCACCTCATACATTTCATAGTACCAGAGACATTCATGGACTTAAATTGAAAAACAGATGCCTTTCTCATAAATAGAATGTTGATTTCATATTTGCAAAGGAATTAATTCACTGACTGATAGAAGCAGACGAAAAAGAAAGACAAACTTTTTAGATACTAGTCACATTCTAGCAAGATCGTAATTATCCTTAGAATTGTAATGAGTGTGCATTGGTTATTTTATTTTCCTAATAAAAAGTCACCAAATGCCTACGTGCATTGCCCTCTGAGGTAATTTCCAGAAATATGCAGTAATAAGTTATCACACTATTTGCAAATATGTGGTGAAAATAAGCTGTGCTTTGAAAAGTATCGATTTGCTTGTTACAGTTACCAGTTTGATTAATGTTAAAATTCTTTGCAGTATACTTAATCATTACTCATTACTAGTACAGTGGTAAAGTACTACGCATACCTACACATTTACTATTAACAATTAGTGTCTTATATTTCTTTCTTATCACAGGTGTAACCATAAGGTAGAACTCATAAAAATTTTAAAGCAGTATTTATTAGAGTAGACATTGGTTATAAATCTTTTTAACTATAGTATTCAGGGAGTTAGTAATGATTTCAGTGGGTTTATTTTATGATAATGAAAAGCCATTTAGATTCGAGTTGTATTGCATCTTCTCTCAAGAGTTCCTCTAGGAGGTGCAAGTTTTCACCACAGTTGTGAAGCTGAGAAAAATTCCCAGGCAAGACAGCAAATACTGCATTCTGTGCAGAGAGACCATATTTTACATATGAACAAACTGAAACATAGATTAAATGACTGTGTGGTACTAGCTTCATAAAAGTTACAGTAGTGTTGTTTGAAGAAATAGTAGGCAGGGAATGGAGAAGGGTAAGAGAGAAGGAAGAAAGGAGTAAATAACGATGAAGTCATGATGAACGGGTCTGTAAGTCAGGTCTGTGGTAGCATCAGTGTATGTATGGAGCTAAATGTGATCTTAGGGATGCAGGGATACCAAGCAAAAGGTGTGTTCAAGCAGGTGGGTTTCAAAGTGCTGCCTGTCACGATAACTTAAGAAATTCTTGTGGAAAGTTGACTGAAAATGAATTCACAGTGTAAAGACCTGAGTGGATAAAGCCCTGAGAAATGTGACCTGAACTGATAGCTGACTCTACTTTGAGCAGGAGGTTGGAGTAAAGACCTCCTGAGGTCCTTTCCAGGCTGCATTAGTCTGTGCTGTGGTAAAAAGGTTCATGTCACCCATGCAGGTATATAAGGGGGAATTCAGATAGTGAACAGGATAATTCACTTGCCCAGTCTGAATAAGACAATCACTGGACTAACTTGTCTGGTGGTGTTAGTAACTCTTCAAAAATAGCGTTGAAAGCATAAAACAAGGTTAGAAAACAGAAAAAGAAGCTGGTAAAACTGATCCAAACGAAGTCAATTTTCCAGGAGACACGTAATTTTTTTAAAAGAGAACTATGTTTGCTTTACTGAAAAAGAGTGCCAATAATTCTATAGTGTATCCAAAAGAAGGTTAGAGGCAATTTGAATATAGCTCTGGTTATCTCCAGGGGTATAAGGTATCTAAGATTAGCCTTCTAAAGGGATATAAATGATGCGATCCAATGACTGAAAGTTGTATTTACAAAACAATTACATCTACAGGAACTGGGGAAGCAACTCTTGTGCTTTTGGAAAGGGAGCACTTACAATTTTTATTTTTTTTCCTATGCAAACCTTGGTTCAGTAGCTTGGGAGCAAGCAAGGAGAGGAACATCTCTTCTCTTGAGAGAGTTGGTATCTGTGCTTTGGCATCCAGCATGACAGTCTCTGAGAACATTAGGAAGAAAATAGTAGTACCAGCTTTCATCTTTCTACGTGGCAGGACCAAAGTGATTTGACTTTATGTCATTTACTCTGGTTGAATTAGTCAAAATGTAACTTCTAGGTTTCTTCATTCACAGTACAGATTATATCAGATTCCCTGTTATCAGACTGTTCACATATTAGAACAAGTGCTGAGTAAAGATGTTCTGAATTTCAATAAGATAGATACATTGGGCAATTTGATGATCCATGATCTGTTGCCAGCATGCAAACAGATCAGACTTTTACAGGCAGCATCTGCTTGAACTGTCTGGGGAAACAAAAAGAACAGAAAACGTCTTACATTGGAACAAAACCAAAGATCTGACTTGAGAGTGTAATTTTCTTCCATGTTTAGCCATTCTACATGTTATTTAAAACTGAGTGTTCATGTCATGTCAATGCATGTATAATCACCTCTCAGCTCCTCGTAATTAATTACTGAGAAGAAATTCAGGAGGGAAGGCAGAATTGTGTTCCATATTATAACCTGTATTTTTATTGGTGCAAATATATTTTACTTCTCATCTGGCTTATTTTAAAATTTTGGTTGGGTTTTGGTTTGTGGACTGTTTTTGGTTTGTCTTGATTTTGTTTGTTTCTTTTTAATTTCATTGTTTCTTGTATTGGATATTCAAGTCTTGCAGAATCTATTATGACTTTTTAAAGACTTCACAGATGTAGATAGTGCCTTCCCAACTCAAACATATAGTAAATGCTCCTTGTGAGAGCTCTCTTTGAGAAAAAATTAACTTCTTGGTCTATTCAGTTGGGAAGATCTCAGTAGAACTGTGTCAGAACTCTGCACTCCAGAAAAAGTAGGGATGATGTCACTATATATTTTTAGTGTTGTTAGGTGCTAGAAAATTTCAGTGTTTCCAAAAGGACACATTTATTTTTTTTCCCCAGATTTGTTGAGGAATAGAATACTTGCTTGTTGAAACCACCTGAAGTGGTACTAATGTTTTTGTATGTTTTAAAGGTAAAACAGTGCTATGAATGAGATTCTTTTTCAGTGTCTTAATATTTAGTATAGAAAAAGACAGCTAGAAGACATTTGTGTGCCCTCAACACTTACTGCTGTTACATTCTATACATTGTTTATGCCACAGTTATGATTGATGCCCACAAATGATTAAATTCTTTGCCAATGGTAAAAATCCAGTAATTTTCAGGGCACTCAGTTTTTATCTGAAGTTTGCTTTTTTATTTTTTTTAAATATGCTTTACTCATAGCTGCTTCTTTGTTCTGATTTATTCCTTCTGCATTCCTCCATCACAAGCTACTTTGCAGTTCTTACTGTGGTAGACACCGTATGTCTTCAAAATAAACCTTTTTAAAAGGTCTATATTGTATTTCCGTTCCCTGAAATATATACTTGGTTATTTTCTTGTTTTATCTCCCCATGCCAAATGTCAATGCTGTCTTACCCACACAGAATGATTTATGTCAGCTCTTTTCTTTTTTCCATGTTTCGTTGTTATCCTGGTTTAAATATTTTGCTTATCTCTCCACTAACCATCTTGCTTAATTCTGTCCTCTTTGATCCTCTCTGTGTTTAGTCAGTGGTTCTTGTGGGGTTGGGTCTGGGCTTTTTTTTCAGAGAATACCCTACTTTTGCCTCTGGGGATTTTGGTTTGCTTGTCTTCATATTCCTTTTTGTCTCTCATTTTTACTTTTTCCTCTTCTCACTTGGTTACTCTTTCGATGTTTTTCCCAGTCTTGGCATTGTCTTGTCTTTCCTTTCACCAAGATGTAGCCTCCTACATTCAGAACACTCCCATGACCTATGTTTGTCATTTGTTATTGCTCCTTTCAACTCTCTTTCTCTGAATGTGTTTACTTATCCAGAAGATGCTTCTGTGCAAAGCTTACCCTAGAATATTCATCATGAGGTGTTGGTTAAATCTTGTATTAAAAAAAAAATAAATAATCCCTCTTGATTTTCGCGTGTTCCATGGTGTTTTAATATTTCAGCTTTGTAGTTCTAAGAGGATTTTTTTGTCTCGCATTGCATCACTAATTGCTTTGTTACACATTACTTGAACTGTTAGCATTTCTCGCCTTAACTTTATTGTAACTACCTTCATCCTTCCCTAGATTCTCTAGCTTATGTGAGTCAATATTTTTCCCAGACTATTTTCCACAGTCTGCCCAGTTGTTTCAAGAGACACATCAGTTACAAGTTAGCATCTTACAGGGTTACTGGGTTATGCTCTTACTGATATTATTATAATTTATTTCTGCATAAGAGAGAGCTTATTTGAATTGCTCTAATGGGACTTTTTTATAATGAATAAATTCTTCGTGTTTATCAGGCTGTGTTATACTCTAGTTACAATCTACAGGGATTCCTAAGTCTTACAATTTTTTTTTTTTTTCAAGCAGAAAAATTGAAGTGTTCTCAAATAAAGATTATTGGATGAAACAGAAGGAACAAATAAATTTCATTCCACATACAGTCCTCGTGCTCAGAAGGCATATTACCTTAAATGATAATACCTTTTTTAAAAAATGGTATTCTTACATATCTTGTACATTTCTTTATGCTTCAGCATTTTTCAGTCTATTACTTCAGAATTTTATAGTGATCCTCCTAATGGTCCATTGGAAATATGCCATCGCTAACTAATGTATTTCTTCTGTAAATACTCATTTCTGAACCAGACTGGTAGGGCTATCAGAATAGTATCAGTTCTCACAATGCTATGAATGAGACTAAACTGAAAGCAGTAAGTAAGGTTTGAGTCATAAAGTACAAATAAGGAGTAATCCTTGTTTCTTATTGAAAATGCAGAGTTTAAGTACTTGCTTTTGTCAAGCATAATGATTGAATTTGATGTTCAGTACCAGCCGCATCAAGCAGATGGTAATAAACTTCTTCTATGGGGTTACTGTTAGGTTTCTTTTTATTTCTGTAGAGCCTCAACTAAGAAGCGGCTCCCTCTGTGAAATGGAAGGCTAAGCAGGTGTCTTCCTCTTTGAAAGTAAGAGCTAAATTAATGAGACAAAGATATGAAGGTAAAGAAGATGCACAAGTGCCAAAACTGCTTCTCTTGTTCTGTGAAGCAAGTCCCCCTTTTCACAGGAGTAATGTAGTGAAAACATTTTACTCTTGATGTAAAGAAGGGCCCCAAAAAGCATGTCTCAGCCAGCTGGAAAATCACAGGTACCCCATGGTACCATGGACGTCCAGGACAATATGAAGCTTGTTGGCAGACTGACTGTGGTATGACAGGGCCTTTTCTGCTGTGTGTGTCCTGGCCACAGGCAGGGGTCCGCAGGAATCACGTTCTGTGTCAGTCTCAAAATTGTCTGTCTAGTTCTTCCCTTGGCAATCTTCCTTCACTTCCTTAAGGAAACAGTTTGTTGCATTCCTCTAAGTCTTCCTCTCCTTGACCCAACTCCTAGATTTCCAAGAGTAAATCTGCTCCACTGGGCAGTGCCTTCAGGCAAGTGACCTACTCAGGCCTCTTAGAGCGGCTGATGTACAGTGGAGTTTGAAACACATACAATTCGCGACTTACTTACTTTTAGAAATTTATCTGTGAGATTTTTGCTCTCAGATTTTCACAGATATTTTACTTTCCCATATGGTTCTACAAATATGTGGTGTAATTGCAATATTTTAATATTCCAACTACAGTAGCATAGTGTCTAGACAACACCATGTGTATTTCAGTCAGGCATGGAAGTATTATTGTCCCATTTTTATTTCTTTGGCAACTGGCATTCTCCTGCTTTGCAAATTCGCAGAGCAATGGTTTTAATCGAAGAGCAAAATATTACATTGCAGTAAAGATGTGAACTGGTTATAAATAAAAATCTCAACTACTACTTCCTCTGTTTCAATTGCTGTTAATTTGCAGGAGCCTTTTTAGCTTTCTGAAACTTTTGTGAATAAATGAGATGACAAAGCATAATTATAATTCAGTTATGCTAAATATTTGTTTTGGAACTTGACCACCAGAATACAAAGCTGTATGTTTTCACTTCCATCCAAAAATATTTCTGAAATAAAATACTTGTTTCTATCTCAGTGAAGCCAAAAACTGAACCTGGAAACTGAAGAGTAAATGACAGAAATAAATGATGCCTTGTCAAGTTTTGAAAAAGGCTAATGAAACCTTGCAGCTGCCAGATCTGACTGAAACCAGTGGCCTGTGAATCACAGTGTTCAAGGGAAAAAGTCAAAGATAATCCAGATGTTCCCAAGCAGAACACTTTGCTGTACTTTTTCATCCATTTTCTTTCTGTCCATATGAACTAAAAAATTACATAACTGAGATTTGTTTTAATACATTTTTTGGAGGTTATTATTTAACCTTCAAAATAATTTGATGTGCTTAGCACGTTATTTCTGTCTGTACTCATTACTTTAAAGGTGACTTTTAATTTATCAGATATATACCATTTTGAATCACAGGATTGGTCATGTGAAGGAGGTTTCTTAGAAGGTTTCTTTTGGCAGCCTCTTTATGGTCTTCCTGAAGTGCTTTTCTTTCGGCAATGCATAAAGTGAATCTTGAAAATCAAAAGGAGATTTGTACATAATTCTGGAACTGACTACCTGTTAGTGTTTATTATTGCTGATTATTGTGTTGGCTGATGAAATATTCTAAGATGGAGACTTGTGAATAAATCTTGATTTAAGTGTGTTTTAAAGAGGTAGTTGATATTTTGTTCATTTGTGGATTTGTGTTTATTTTGCTGCTGAGCCCATATTTCATTGTTAATCAGCTAAGTCACCTAGTTAGTGGCAGCAAAATAGATAAATAGTCACATAAAATCACAAGCAAAAGGCGGAAAATGGGTATTTATGTGTTACAAGATATATAGCCATCATTCTCTTCTGAGAAAGAGTGAAAACAGATATCCAATTTGTATTTTACTAGATCAGGACCCTGTATGACACCAAAAATAAAGTGAACTGATACCCTCAACCCTTTCAAGTGATAAGAATCCTACAATTTTTAGTTATATTTGTTTAACTTTCAACTCAATATAAATTTATCATATGCTGTTGGATTCAGTCCAGACTTGAATAACTGTGTATGGCCTGTGGAAAACAAAGAGCATCCATTCCAGTAGAGGGAAATATCAGATAACTCTGTCTCTGTAATTAGGCTATAAGTAAAATACTTAAGGAAGACTATTTTTGTTTCAAAAATGAGGCAGTAATGTCTTGTGTTAACTGATTCTTTTCCCTTGGTAGGTTTTGATTTTGGTTCAAAGCAGCTTAACTTTAAACCTTGTTAGAATTCAGACATATGTTATTTGAATAGATATATGCTTCTGATATTCTAGAAGATAAGAAATTGAAGTTGTATATTAACAGTTTTGAACCCAGATATTTACACAATGAAAACAGTTGTTTTGGGGAAAAGTGGGGTGTGGAAAAGGAGAAACTGTTTAGAAGTGAATCAGTTGCTATCGAGAAGGTGCCTGGAGAGTGAATTTGGCAGGAATATAGTCACTCTTACTCCTTCCCCCAAATCTTTTCCTAGGATGTAATGTACTCTTCATTCTTACAGAATAAGGGTAATTTTTCTGGTGTCCCCTAATTATATAGTTACAGTACTATGATCTGGCATTAGTTTGTTCCCTTACCTGAGGAGGTTTATGTAACTGTGCAGAGCCTCTAAGAAGCTAAATATGATGTGAGGTGCTATTGCATTTTCCAGCTCTCTATGTGATTTGGTACATACGGTCTCAATATATGGTTCATGTCTTGTTGGCTGGATAGGCATGGGAATTCCATGCTTATAGATCTGGTTAAGAGCTGAAAGGAGATGGGTGTGCGGTATGGTCAAGACTTGCACGATTCTAGGTGTTTTGAAGAAGGGACTTCAATCACCTTTACGGCCCCTAGATCAACTCAGTGGACAGACAATTGCTTTAGACCTAGAGCCATGTTGCCCTTATCCCATGCTTCTGATATGCTTCCCATTTTTTTGTAGATCCTGTATTCTTTCTGATCTTCCCATCTCTTGAGACCGTGTGCTGTGATTTTGCTAATTCTTCACTTCCACAGGCACCTAAACTCTCCAGTTTCCATCTTAACCTTACAGAGCTGAATACAGTACCCTGCTTTGTGCTGAGTGGACTTTGGTGAAGTATATTACTAGAAGTCAGTCAAACTTGAGTAGTCTTTGGTAGGAGACAGATGAATGGGAGAGCTTAGGATATGAATTTTTCATTCAAATCAGTGGAAACCTTTTAATGATTTGAATGGGCCATAAAGTGAGTGCATTAGTAAATCCTCTGAGCTCTATTGAAAATTGCTGGTGGTTTTTAGAGAATTACACAATGTGGGGATGCTCTGGAGTGACAGGACTTCAAACTTGTGTGAGAATTTATCAGGTATTAAGTAATATAAATTATTTGCATATTTCAATAGATACGATTTGTTTACATAACATTTTGTATGGAAATCCCATTATGCATGGTTGACTTTGTGCTTTTTCTATGGCTGTTTCACTTAGTATTTTGAAATACACATGAATGGCTTAATTTCATGTAAAAATTGTGTATGTATAAACACAGGCAACCATCAACAGAACTATTGTCTCCAGTCTGCTAGGAAAATAATTCACAACATGCGTATACGGGACTGTGATTGCCAGAGCCTGCTCATGGTGACAGGTGTTGGATGTTCATCTGCTAATTTCTGATTAGAAACAATGTGGTAGGTTGATGATGCAATTTGGTCATAGGAGGCCCTGTCTTGATTTCTGTTTATAAAATGTATGCCTGTGTTTACTGAAATAGTTTAAAAAAACAGTAGATGTGTTTGCAATTTTTAAAAATCTGTCATGGAAGTATTTTAACATGAAAATACTTGTTTTCTCATTGCCAACAAATAAGTATTATCTGTTATCTGTGATTAGGCTCACAGCTTAATGTAAAGGCCTAGTGGCGCTCGCTGAGCTGCATCATTGGCCTTATTGTGGTAAAATGACCGATTTTGTTTTACCAGCTGTGACTTTGGAGGCAGGCTGAATGACAAGGAACACATAAAGCTCGACAGATTAAAATATTTCTAGCACAAAATCGTGTATCATTCAGAATTCAGCAGCAGCTCTTGATTGATAAGCTTGCTAGTGTCTTTATGTTCTAAGGAACACAATGCTTCTGTATGGGGTGTCTCATACAGGCTCGATCCTTAAGTCCTCACTGAAGCAAAACTCCCAGTGAAAAACAGCATGACCATGGAAAGCACTGAATATGAGGGTAGAAAAACGCCTTACAAGAGCAATGCATCTGCCTAAGGAAATAGAGCATGTAGTTCTGTGACTAATTATGAATTATAGAAAGAAAGGAAAAAAAGACAGAAAGTTGGGAAAGAAAGGGTTGATTACTCATCTTCCATCAGAGGACATTTTCAAAAGACAAGCCTTTTTCTGATAATATTCATATCTACTTCTAACAATTTCAGTCACTTATAATAGAAAATGAGACTATACTGTCCTTCAGCTTCTTATGTATGTAGCAACGAGGATTGAAAGGTTGCATGCAGAGCATTCTAATTTTATATGAAAAGAGTAAATTATGTTGGCAAGTTAGGAAGAGGTATCTATGAATGTGTTCTGAGTACTGCAGAAACAGCCAGATGGTGGTGGACTGCTGTGATGTTGGCTGATGCAAGTATACAAAAGCCATAGAACTCAATGTGTCAAATTTAATATAGTTTGGAATCACAATGGCCCTAATTTTGGTCTTTGATCTGAAGTAGTGAGGCAGGTGTTTGTTCTCAGTGGGTTAGCATCTGATAATGTGAATTGTTTTACTTCTCCTCTTAAATGAATTGCAGGATATGAATTGCAGGTATCTTAATGGGTTATTAATTTCAAACTGCAAAAGACTTGCAAAAAAGCATAAACGGAGTTGCTCTTGCATACCTGGCTTTTTGTGTTACCCCAGAGCTTGAGTCTGAGTCCTTACTGCAGAGGTCCACCTCTGGAGGTGCCATGGAAGCCATGGTGTTTTTTGCTGTCACCGTGAAACAGTTTGTGGTGTCTTAGGCAAAATGAAGGTAGAAAGTTGACCCTTTTATGCCCATTTCTGGAAATCATTTATGGATGTGATGCCAGAAAAGAGTGAGCTGATTTGGTGCTTTGTAGTTATGTTTTTCATTAAGGGGGACCAATGTACTTTAGAGATGCTAATGAATTAAGGTTCTGGTCGTGTTTATCCGCTCAATTTGTAGATGAAGCATCAATTTTGTGGCTTAATTAGAGAGGACCACTAGTTCTAGGTTTTTACTGCAAAGGCACAAAGAATAACATTATCTTCTGTCAACAAATACAGAAGTACTGAGCTCAGGAAAACATCAGTAGATTTACAGATTTCTTAGTTCTGTTGATTTGGCTCAGCCACCTCTAAGAGAGTAACTATCACTGAGAGCACATATTCTATGTGGTTAAAAACATCACTTTCTGCATAAATCATTAACCTGCAAATGACTAAGTGTATTTCCTGAATGGCATTCACTCTGCTGGTCTGTTCTTCCATAATGAAATCCCACCTTTTTCTATTATTATATTTGCAATTAATGTAAGTATCTCTGTGTCTTTTTTCACGATATTCCTTGTGAGATTCTTAATAGAGTCTCCAAACCATATGCTTTCTGTAAGCACTGTTGTTACCACCATGGAAAGACTAAGAACAGTGTGAAGAGAAAAGACAAAGCTACGTATTCATGAATATGTAAGCTTTTGAAAAATCAAATTTCTTTGCAGTGCAATTCAAAATTTCACAGCAAACAATCTGTAGACAGTGCTGATATCATTCTAGAGAGGAATACGCTGTACTCCACATTACAATGAAAATTGGTCTTACTGAATCCAAATTGTCAGATAGAGTGTCATTCATACAAAATAAAGACTAAAAACATATACGAACCCCAGCTGGCTGTCCCTTTTATCTGTTTGCAGAGTTGATGCAGGTGGGATATTTGGCCTGATAACCCATTTTCATTAAAGAGCAAGAGGTTTCTTAAGTTTACCTTTTTTGATACAGGTGTGAGGGGGTTTTGTTCATTTTGTGGTGGTTGTTGGTTTTTTTGTCATGTGGTTTTTCTTTTTTTTTAATGGATCTATCACTAGAAATACTTTTCTATGGTTATTTTTATGCTTGTTAAGCAGATTCTGTGATGCGCAGGAATGTATGAGGCTGGTAAATGGAAGACAATTGTGAAAAGTTACTGTAATTGAAATAACCAATCATATTTTTTTCTTAATGATAAATTTGGTAAGTGATGCACATCTCAAACATTCTGTATTTCTTCACTTCTTGAGGAAAATTGTGTTCCCTGAGTCTCCTGTAACAAAAGAGAAAAGTAATAACATATCTCAGGAAAAATGTTAATCCGCAGTGAAATCAGATGTCTGCATTTGTTTTGAATAGCTACAGATGAATGAAAATGGTCCATATATTACAAAGCCACAATGTATTTTATTTTTTTAACCATTTTGTTTGTATATTTGAGAGTAATTGTTAATTGGAACTAGTGTTTGAATGAATATTCATGAAAAATTCAAGACTACTAAGCAGATCAGCACTAATTTATGTTGTTTATGCTATTTGCCTTTTTTTTTTGTGAGATGTTTCCAAGCAGTGTCATGCTGTGGAATGTGGCCCTGATATAAACGAGGTGATTGATGGTACAATCCAGAATGTTAGTGAGTTTCTGTCATAGAATGTCTTGTGATTTTTTTTTTCTTGCTGTTTCAGTAATGCACGACTGTTTGCATTGAGCCCTCAAACGCAGCAAAAGACAAATCATTAAGTTAAATAGACTTTAGTACTTCTCAAATCTTAAGTTGCAGAAGAAACGTCTGGAAGATAACGTAGTATAATATAACAGGAGATCTGTGAACACTTCCTGCTATAGGTTGGTCTGCTTAAATTTGAGTCACTTAAAATTTGGTCCACTTAATATGACCTATAGGCCTTGCTCTGTATGTTTGTGTAATTAATTATGACAGTAACAATCAGAAAGGAAACTAATTTCATGTCAGCTAACATGGAACTTAAAAGCCTTATGGAAGGCCATCTTACTATGTAGTGTAAAAATAATGTTTGCTAAATGTGCCTTTAAAAGTAACAATGAGTTTTAACAGTTGTAGAGTTTACAGTGTCATCCAAACTGAATACACATTGAAATCCACACTGAAAATGCTACAGATTGTTGACAATTTTGTAGTTCTAGTGATGAAGATACCAATTCTTATAAAAATTTTGGACAGAATCAATGATCTAGGGTAAAGTGTTATGATGGCTAGCTTAATCTTCCAGTTGCAGTTAGTCCTTGCTGAATCAGGCTGAATTGAAAGGGAAATGTTGCAAAGTACACTGTGAGCTGTAGGGACTACCAACTTCAAAGGTATTGACATATAAAAAGAATCATAGGATGATTTGGGTTGGAAGGGATTTTAAAGATCATCTAGTTCCAAACCCCTCTGCCACAGGCATGAACACCTTCCCCTAGATCAGGTTGCTCAAAGCCCCATCCAGCCTGGCCTTGAGCACTTCCAGGGATGGGACATCCAAAACTTCTCTGAGCAAGCTATTCCAGTGTCTCACCATTCTCACAGTAAAGAATTTCTTCCTTATATCTAATCTAAATCTAACGTCTTTCAGCCATTCACTCTTGTCCTATCACTACATGCTCTTGTAAAAAGTCCCTCTCCAGATTCTTTGTAGGCCCCCTTTAGGTACTGGAAAGCTGCTTTAAGGTCTCTCTGGGCTCTTCTCCAGGGTGAAAAAGCCCAACTCTCCCAGTGTGTCCTCATAAGAGAGGTGCTCCAGCCCTCTCACCATCTTTGTGGCCCTTCTCTGGACTTGCTCAAGGAACAAGCAAGTTCATGTCCTTCTTGTGTTTGGGAGCCCAGAGCTGAAAGCTCTGAGGTGGGGTTTCACCAGAGCAGAGTGGAGAGGGAGAATCACCTCCCTCAACCTGCTGGTTACACTCCTTTTGGTGCAGCCCAGGATCTAGTTGGCTTTCTGGGCTACAAGTGCACACTGGCGGGTCGTGCTGAGATTCTTGTCAACTAGCAGAAGGCTATGAAAAGAGGAGAACTGTCATTGAATAAGCAGCAGCAAGAAAAACCCAACAGGCATCTGAAGGGGACACAGACAGTTTGAGCATTTTCTCCCTAGTGGAATCAGTATCATCTTTGTTGACTGTGCAATAATTCCAGTAAACATTAACATTTTAAACCCCAAAACCTTGTATTGTTTTTTCAGAAATCCTCCTCCTACTTTGCTACATCCTGAAAAATGGTGCAGAGGATTCAACCATTTCATTTCACAGTGAGTTGTATTTTCTTCTAAAACCAACTTACTCAGCAAGGCCTAC
Source organism: Nestor notabilis (assembly GCF_000696875.1). Lineage (NCBI taxonomy): Eukaryota > Metazoa > Chordata > Aves > Psittaciformes > Psittacidae > Nestor > Nestor notabilis. The sequence continues at coordinate 73,513 of NW_009909581.1, forward strand.
ATGTGTCAGTCTGAAAACAGAATTCATTTATGGAGTTGTTACTTTTGCAGGGTTTTAACTTCACTTTTCTTTTCACAGACTCTAGACCATGCTTCACTTTTTGACAGCTACACAGCACAGTTTGATCTCCTCACATAATTTGCTTCACAGCTTCTCTGAACTCATTAGTTGATTTTCTTTTTGCTTTTGATGGACTTGGGGCAGATTCATAAATATACCTGATTTCCTTGATGGTTTTGCGGTGAAATCTTTTGTCAAGGAGAAAAAAAGGGTTAGTGAAAATGCCTGCTGGTTAATTTAACATAAGAATTTGAAAGACAAGAAAGAAAAAAGTTGCCCTTTTCCACTTTACTAATATTTAGTAGGTCGTATGCCCAATATATATAGCTGAGCACCGGTTGTACCAAGAGTGTAATATGATACCTAGACTTTACCAATTTTCTGGATGCAGCTGTCACTGAACTAAAATATGCTTTCGCTTTACAAAAAGTAAAGCAGTGAAACTAAGAAATCACAATTTAGTAGTTGTTAGCATTGTATTCAGAAATCTTACAGCAACTTTTATGAGTGATTTTTAGGGTTCTTCAAGATTTTATTGTGACCTACTACAGCCTAAACTGTGTAACATGGAGAATTATAATATCAAACCTTTGGGAAGTTTACACTGATCAAATAACCAAATACTTTGAACACCGCTCCTCAGTGTTGACTTTTCAAGATAGGTTTGAAAATATGTACATCTGCATTTTCAATCTGTTCTGTTCCTTCATGTATCTAGTTACTTGTGAAGGAGTACTTTTTTCTATGAATTGTGTAGTAGTGTATTGCCATTTTAGGAGAAGTTAGACTAATGCAAATTTTATTAATAATATGTTTGTATTTACTATGCTGATCTTTAATCAGGCAGGAAGATGAGTTACACTGTAATGTTTGGTCTACAGAGGAAGGCCATTGCTGTCGTTACTGCAGTGTAACACAGAATCTTTTCCAGCATAGGTGGTAGAAGTATATTCCTCTAGAGCAGATTTACCCAAGTTCTGTTTCTCCATAATGCATGTCCTTGTTTACACTGCAGTGTACATTATCATCTATGGCAGAATCAGTGTTTAATTACAAAAGTCATTGGGTGGTGGGTGAATTCCATTCTATTATAGAGAAACTGGGTTTATACTATTTGTGGACTGCAGCCTATGTTCTGGGGACTCTAACCCTGGATGGGTTATATTCCACTTGTGCTTTAGAGAGGTAGTACCCCTGCTGAGTAAGATAACATCCTTGTTCAGAAACATTGTGCATTAACCTTCAGCATTGTTATACAGGTTTTTGTTTCTTGGTATCTCCCTGTTTAGAGGTCCCTACTGAGCTTGAGAGCCATACAAAAAACTAAGTTTAACATTTCTTAATGTTTGTTCAGTCCTTTAATTCAGCACACACTGTTCATAAAGGAAGTTATACGTTAGTGTTTTTATGGCTATATTTGTTTTTAATCTTGTCCCTTGGGTTTTGATATCTTCAAATTGTATATTTTTAATCACATTAATTTTTAATTACTTTTGCTTCATTACTTCCTCTCACCAGGAACCAATTACTTCCTTTCAACCAGAAAGATCTGTACGTTCTTAGATCTTACTTTTCATTTCTACAGTAATACATACAATGAAGTAAGGAAATATGCTCATATGCAGTCTCTTAACATGGAGAAATGACACAATTGAAATAAATTTCTTGGGTTTGTAGATACCTTTAACAGAACACTGAAATGGAAATCTCTGACATTGCTTCATTCTCGGACATGTGTTAGTAAAGTTGTTACGATGCAGAGGTTGCAGGATGTTCTTATGGGAGCTTGGATTTACATTAGTGTATTTTCTAGAAAAAAATAAATAATGAAACATTGGATCATACAAGTGCAAACCTTTTAGCCATTACTGATAATTGGCCCATTTATATGCATTAGCTATGCATTTGTTGATGCCCACCTTGTGACAGCTTAGTTATGATAAATTAAAAGCAGTGATTGTATAAATTCCATACTGCCTTTTGCCCATATGTTAGGACCTTGCCTGATGTTCTGTCACCCTTGTGATGAGTGGTTAGCTTTCAAATAATTTCATTATCTACCTCCTTCCTGATGGCTAACATGATTTGCATAACAAGCTTATCTGGTTCAAGTTGTGGACCAGACCAGTGTACTGACAGAAACTGAGCATGCAGCTTTGTCTAAGCATACTTTTGACTTCAGTTCTGTTTATGCAATGATTTTATTTATGCCAAGATTGCCAAACCTGGTCATTGTAGCTTTTTTCCACCTCACATTCTCAACCCTTGAAATGCCATTGCCTCAAGAGGCATTTTTGTTATAAGTGTTCTTTCACATATTATAGAAATTTACAACATGCCTAAGTGTTCAGTTTCAATGTTCTTTTGTAGGTAACTCTTTAAACTGTTAAAATAGTAACTATGTATATTTCAGAAATGAAGTCTCTATTTTTAACTGTGATTCTACTGCCCCAAGAGATACGATTTTGCCACAACATTTTAAAGTCCAGTGCATTATTTACATATTCTGAATGGAGAAGGGATTCAAGATAGCTCTTAGCTTGGTGAATTTGTTTCTATTCCCGGCATTGTTGACCTTGGCTTGAGATGAAGACTGTAATGTGTTGTCCTCTTAAGGATTTTTACAGTGAGATAGCTAATCTGAGTTAGATATTTTGTTAAAAAATAAAATAAAATAAAGACAAGACACAATTTCAGCCAAGTCATCTGTGGCAGCAGCCTGTTTTTTTATTTCGTAACTACTGAGATACATGCAGTACAGACTTTTAAAAGGTCAGTAAAATTCTGTGTATGCATAATTATCTGTACTGGCCATGAAGAACTTGGCAGCTCCACTCATAAGGTGAGAAGGAATTAATTATCTGTTTATCTCCATATTGATAGGGTTTACCATTCCTATAAGGTCATGTAAACAACCACATTAGTTGTTGGAGGATTGGCTACTAAAAATAATATTCTTTACCTTGTTTATATCTATATCGAAATAAAATACCAGTTTTGAAGAGTTCACTCTATTCTTTGCCCGTGAATGTTTATGAAGCTTTTTTTTGATAGCTACAATATAGACGACATTGCTCTCCTAAGATAACAATTTGTGTCCGCCAGCATTTTGGACATACAGTGCTTTAGACTTAAGTCGTAAAATAATACAGGCTCTACGTTAAAATTAATACCCTCCTTCACTAAAATTATCTCGCATGCCACAGATAATTTTCTTGGCAGTTTAAACCTTGACTGATCTCTAGGGGTAGATGGAAGAGTTAATATGTTCTTGGAGCAGAAAGATACAATAACCTTTATTTACATTACATCACAAAATGTTAATTTCAATTAAAATGAGCAATTGTATCTCCAGGGACATTCTCCTTTTAAATTTATTTAACCAATGATTAGCTATTATGGTTCTTTGAATTAATCAGTCATTCTTGAGCTGGAGGGAATTAAAAAATTAACAAATTCAGGAAGTACTAAAGTCAAAATGTGATGTTACAGTACCTGTAGTCAGCATTTATCATAAGAATGTAACTTCTATTTTAGCAATGACATTGCAAATACAATACAATTTTTAGTCTTGATAAACTCAATTTTTTGTACTCAATTTAAACACAGCCTTACAACCCGAATTTCATATTGATGAGTCTACATTCAGAGTTATTCAATTAATAGATCACCTAGATTATCTAGGTTTTAAGTGTTCCATTTAGATTTAACTTCTCTGAATGCAGATCAAATTTTTTCGTAGTCTAAGCAATTGTTTAGTGACATTCTGTTCATATTACATGAAGAATATTTTACCATTTCTGTCACTGAGAACATGATATGTGTTTGACATAACTCATTAATTTCACTGTGTCTAAGAAGACAGAGGTTTGTAAATGTTAGAAAGATTCAGATTCTGATGTATTGTACCTGACAAAAGATCTCCACCGCTTTTGATTACTGTGTGAGATGTTTTTATACAAATGAATGGGCATATATAATGGATACAATTATCTTAGCTTTCTAATGAGCAGTTGCAGTAAAAAACTGCAGTTTTAGGTGGAGGTGAGAAATGCATGGGTGTATTTGTAGTCCTGACCCTGCAAAGAATCATGCTAGATTTTACAAATGTCACAGTATCAAGATCTTTCACTCAGTTAGGTATACTGTTGAGATCCTTACCATTACTGATAAGTATTCATCCTTCCCTTGGTTCCCATGGTTTGTGGGTTTATTTGCTGGCTATTCTGAATCATAAATATCAACAGTAGTAAGTAAAGTGTGGTGAGAAAGATACGTATCTGTGGTGGAGTGACAAGTCTATTTGGGAAGCATTAGCAATTCTAGGAATAGTATGCTGCGTAGAAGATTATAGTATGAGAGAAAGCATGTGAAGTAATTGTCTGATAAGACAAAGTTTCCTTACTCTCTTCCTCAAGCTCCTATTGTCATTAAGTGCTAGTATGTCAGTTTCTCAAGTAGTTCCTGCCTATTGCTCTTTCCC